>NC_084593.1:45906828-46091828 GCF_033807715.1 Cololabis saira | reverse complement strand
AAACCTCTAGTTAGTAAACCTCTATTTGGTGTTTAGTAAACGTCTAGTTAGTGTTTAGTAAACCTCTAGTTAGTGTTAGTAAACCTCTAGTTAGTGTTTAATAAAACTTTAGTTAGTGTTTAGTAAACTTCTAGTTAGTGTTTAGTAAACCTGTAGTTAGTGTTTAGTAAACCTCTAGTTAGTGTTTAGTAAACCTCTAGTTAGTGTTAGTTAACCTCTAGTTAGTGTTTAGTAAACCTCTTGTTAGTATTTAGTAAATCTCTAGTTAGTGTTCAGTAAACCTCTAGTTAGTGTTTAGTAAACCTCTAGTTAGTGTTAGTAACCTCTAGTTGGTGTTAGTAAACCTCTAGTTAGTGTTAGTAAACCTCTAGTTAGTGTTAGTAAACCTCTAGTTAGTGTTAGTAAACCTCTAGTTACTGTTAGTAAACCTCTAGTTAGTGTTAGTAAACCTCTAGTTAGTGTTAGTAAACCTCTAGTTAGTGTTTATTAAACCTCTAGTTAGTCTTAGTAAACCTCTAGTTAGTGTTTAGTAAACCTCTAGTTAGTGTTAGTAACCTCTAATTAGTGTTAGTAAACATCTAGTTAGTGTTTAGTAAACCTCTAGTTAGTGTTTAGTAAACCTCTAGTTAGTGTTAGTAACCTCTAATTAGTGTTAGTAAACATCTAGTTAGTGTTTAGTAAACATCTAGTTAGTGTTAGTAAACCTCTAGTTAGTGTTTAGTAAACCTCTAGTTAGTGTTAGTAAACCTCTAGTTAGTGTTAGTAAACCTCTAGTTAGTGTTAGTAAACCTCTAGTTAGTGTTAGTAAACCTCTAGTTAGTGTTAGTAAACCTCTAGTTAGTGTTAGTAAACCTCTAGTTAGTGTTTATTAAACCTCTAGTTAGTCTTAGTAAACCTCTAGTTAGTGTTTAGTAAACCTCTAGTTAGTGTTAGTAACCTCTAATTAGTGTTAGTAAACATCTAGTTAGTGTTTAGTAAACCTCTAGTTAGTGTTTAGTAAACCTCTAGTTAGTGTTTAGTAAACCTCTAGTTAGTGTTAGTAACCTCTAATTAGTGTTAGTAAACATCTAGTTAGTGTTTAGTCAACATCTAGTTAGTGTTAGTAAACCTCTAGTTAGTGTTTATTAAACCTCTAGTTAGTCTTAGTAAACCTCTAGTTAGTGTTTAGTAAACCTCTAGTTAGTGTTAGTAACCTCTAGTTAGTGTTAGTAAACCTCTAGTTAGTGTTTAGTAAACCTCTAATTAGTGTTAGTAAACATCTAGTTAGTGTTTAGTAAACTTCTAGTTAGTGTTTACTAAACCTCTAGTTAGTATATAGTAAACCTCTAGTTAGTGTTTACTAAACCTCTAGTTAGTGTTAGTAACCTCTAGTTAGTGTTTAGTAAACATCTAGTTAGTGTTAGTAAACCTCTAGTTAGTGTTTAGTAAACTTCTAGTTAGTGTTAGTAAACCTCTAGTTAGTATTTAGTAAACCTCTAGTTAGTGTTTACTAAACCTCTAGTTAGTGTTAGTAACCTCTAGTTAGTGTTTAATAAACCTCTAGTTAGTGTTTAGTAAACCTCTAGTTAGTGTTTAGTAAACCTCTAGTTAGTGTTAGTAAACCTCTAGTTAGTGTTTAGTAAACCTCTAGTTAGTATTTAGTAAATCTCTAGTTAGTGTTGAGTAAACCTCTAGTTAGTGTTAGTAAACCTCTAGTTAGTAAACCTCTATTTGGTGTTTAGTAAACGTCTAGTTAGTGTTTAGTAAACCTCTAGTTAGTGTTAGTAAACCTCTAGTTAGTGTTTAATAAAACTTTAGTTAGTGTTTAGTAAACTTCTAGTTAGTGTTTAGTAAACCTGTAGTTAGTGTTTAGTAAACCTCTAGTTAGTGTTTAGTAAACCTCTAGTTAGTGTTAGTTAACCTCTAGTTAGTGTTTAGTAAACCTCTTGTTAGTATTTAGTAAATCTCTAGTTAGTGTTCAGTAAACCTCTAGTTAGTGTTTAGTAAACCTCTAGTTAGTGTTAGTAAACCTCTAGTTAGTGTTAGTAAACCTCTAGTTAGTGTTAGTAACCTGTAGTTAGTGTTAGTAAACCTCTAATTAGTGTTAGTAAACCTCTAGTTAGTGTTAGTAAACCTCTAGTTAGTGTTAGTAAACCTCTAGTTAGTGTTAGTAAACCTCTAGTTACTGTTAGTAAACCTCTAGTTAGTGTTAGTAAACCTCTAGTTAGTGTTAGTAAACCTCTAGTTAGTGTTTATTAAACCTCTAGTTAGTCTTAGTAAACCTCTAGTTAGTGTTAGTAAACCTCTAGTTAGTGTTAGTAACCTCTAATTAGTGTTAGTAAACATCTAGTTAGTGTTTAGTAAACTTCTAGTTAGTGTTTATTAAACCTCTAGTTAGTGTCAGTAAACCTCTAGTTAGTGTTAGTAAACCTTTAGTTAGTGTTAGTAAACCTCTAGTTAGTGTTAGTAAACCTCTAGTTAGTGTTTAGTAAACCTCTAGTTAGTGTTAGTAAACCTCTAGTTAGTGTTTAGTAAACCTCTAGTTAGTGTTAGTAAACCTCTAGTTAGTGTTTAGTAAACCTCTAGTTAGTGTTAGTAAACCTCTAGTTAGTGTTAGTAAACCTCTAGTTAGTGTTTAGTAAACATCTAGTTAGTGTTAGTAAACCTCTAGTTAGTGTTTAGTAAACTTCTAGTTAGTGTTAGTAAACCTCTAGTTAGTATTTAGTAAACCTCTAGTTAGTGTTTACTAAACCTCTAGTTAGTGTTAGTAACCTCTAGTTAGTGTTTAATAAACCTCTAGTTAGTGTTTAGTAAACCTCTAGTTAGTGTTTAGTAAACCTCTAGTTAGTGTTAGTAAACCTCTAGTTAGTGTTTAGTAAACCTCTAGTTAGTATTTAGTAAATCTCTAGTTAGTGTTGAGTAAACCTCTAGTTAGTGTTAGTAAACCTCTAGTTAGTGTTTAGTAAACCTCTAGTTAGTGTTTAGTAAACCTCTAGTTAGTGTTAGTTAACCTCTAGTTAGTGTTTAGTAAACCTCTTGTTAGTATTTAGTAAATCTCTAGTTAGTGTTCAGTAAACCTCTAGTTAGTGTTTAGTAAACCTCTAGTTAGTGTTAGTAAACCTCTAGTTAGTGTTAGTAAACCTCTAATTAGTGTTTAGTAAACCTCTAGTTAGTGTTAGTAAACCTCTAGTTAGTGTTAGTAAACCTCTAGTTAGTGTTTAGTAAACCTCTAGTTAGTGTTAGTAAACCTCTAGTTAGTGTTAGTAAACCTCTAGTTAGTGTTAGTAAACCTCTAATTAGTGTTTAGTAAACCTCTAGTTAGTGTTTAGTAAACTTCTAGTTAGTGTTTAGTATACTTCTAGTTAGTGTTTAGTAAACCTCTAGTTAGTGTTAGTAAACCTCTAGTTAGTGTTAGTAAACCTCTAGTTAGTGTTTAGTAAACATCTAGTTAGTGTTAGTAAACCTCTAGTTAGTGTTAGTAAACCTCTAGTTAGTGTTAGTAAACCTCTAGTTAGTGTTTAATAAACCCCTAGTTGGTGTTGGTAAACCTCTAGTTAGTGTTAGTAAACCTCTAGTTAGTGTTAGTAAACCTCTAGTTAGTGTTTAGTAAACCTCTAGTTAGTGTTTAGTAAACCTCTAGTTAGTGTTAGTAAACCTCTAGTTAGTGTTTAGTAAACCTCTAGTTAGTGTTAGTAAACCTCTAGTTAGTGTTAGTAAACCTCTAGTTAGTGTTTAGTAAACCTCTAGTTAGTGTTAGTAAACCTCTAGTTACTGTTTAGTAAACCTCTAGTTAGTGTGTAGTAAACCTCTAGTTAGTGTTAGTAAACCTCTAGTTTAGTAAACCTCTAGTTAGTGTTAGTAAACTTCTAGTTAGTGGTAGTAAACCTCTAGTTAGTGTTAGTAAACCTCTAGGTAGTGTTTAGTAAACCTCTAGTTTAGTAAATCTCTAGTTAGTGTTAGTAAACCTCTAGTTAGTGTTAGTAAACCTCTAGTTTAGTAAACCTCTAGTTAGTGTTAGTAAACCTCTAGTTAGTGTTTAGTAAACCTCTAGTTTAGTAAACCTCTAGTTAGTGTTAGTAAACCTCTAGTTAGTGTTAGTAAACCTCTAGTTAGTGTTAGTAAACCTCTAGTTAGTGTTAGTAAACCTCTAGTTAGTGTTAGTAAATCTCTAGGTAGTGTAAACTCTAGTGTGTTAGAGTCAGTAGTCATAGTTGCAGCTATAGAACAAGACTATAATAGTTAGTCTCAGACATAGCTTGGTGGTAGATATGCTGCCCACCACCCTTCTTCGCTTCTCCTCTTTCCTTCTTCCCTTCTCCTCTTCCATTTTTTACTTATTATAAGTATCTCATAGCCATCATTTTTGTCCATCGTTCTTGGTCTGTCTCCTTTTTTCTCTTTTGTGTTTGTTTGCAGGCCGGAGCTTCGGGAGCAGCATGCTGACCTGCGGCTTAAGGTTTTTCTCCCACTAGGGGAGTTTTTACCTACCATTATTAATGTAATAATTGCTCGGGGGTTTATGTTCTGGGTCTCTGGAAAGATCCTAGAGTCAACTTCTGTTGTAATAGACGCTATATAAATGAAACTCACACACACGCACCACTGGCAGACCAGATGTACTGACAGATTCTGTCCACACTGGTCACGAGTTTGACTACAGGAAGCGCTCTCCTGGTTTTCTGTGGTCCTGGACATGAAATATTTAAAAGGACGAATCACACAGTTTAATTCAATCTGAGGCCCCTCCTGCCGGGGTGGAAGGGCTCCGATCACAGCCAATTAGAGACTGATGAGTCTGACAGTAATGCTGCAATCTGTTGGTCCCTGGAGAAGCAGAGCGGGCATACGTGTGTGTGTGTTGTGTTTGTCAGCGTGTGCGTCGCCTACAACAACACACACTCAACAACCACCTATACACTCAGATGAATATGTGTACAGTATGCACACAACTGCCACAGCAATAATCATATTTTGGTAGTGTGTGTGTGTGTGTGTGTGTGTGTGTGTGTGTGTGTGTGTGTGTGTGTGTGTGTGTGTGTGTGTGTGTGAGTGAGAGAGAGAAACCGGGAGGGGGGTGGGGGGGGCATGCAAATGTACGTTAACCTAATTATTCTGTTGGTCCCCTGTGTTTTCTCATTAGAGCTCACCGCCAGCAGGAACCAGAGAGAGCCGGGCAGAGCGACATGGAGGGAGAGAGATGTTTAATGAGGGGAACTGAGCTACAAATTAATAGAAAGCAAAGAAGAAGAAGCAGTAATGTGAAGACATGAGGACCATACACAGGCAGACGACAGCTTGTTGAAATGTGCATGAGCCAAGAATTCCCAGAGTGACTCATGACTTGGATTTCTCACCAGCTTATTACTCTCTCTCACACACACACACACACACACACACACACACACACACACACACACACACACACACACACACACACACACACACACACACACACACACACACACACACTGTGATAAGCAGATTCAAAAATGGTTGATGTGGCATGACGTTGGCAGTTGTTCTGTGATGACTTATTTGAGTACTTGACAGTTAATATAAAAAATACGATAAAAACGTCCTAACAACACAGTGAACTTAGCATTTCTGAGAATAATTGCACATAAGCACAGCTTCAGGACAGGATGCTGTTACTATCAGGTTAAACATTTGATGTTTTATCGAGTTAGGAATGGGTATATCTCAATTTTACACATACCGGTACTTGCTATTTCCTGTGAGGCACCACTCGTCCGGGCTCCTGTACCATCTCCTCCTACAAAAGTTTGACCAAAACTTGCATTTATCTGTCTGCTTTGATGGCAGTGTTGGAAGGGTGATCTGATACATCAGGTCACTTTGGGGCTCAGATTCAGTAAGAGTGCACAGTTATTGAAGTTTTAGCCCCATGTGAAATACATCTGTTAGTGTAATCTAAGTGTATGGACAAAAAATGCAAGGTTGCTCCTTTACTTGTGATATGTTTCTTGTACACTTGCACTACAGTCATGTTTTGCACAGATAAATGTCTTTTTTTGAAAACATTTTAGAGGCGTGTTTTGAAAGTATTATTCTTGTTCAATTTTGAATGTTTTACTGTTCCAAAGTAATGTTTGGTGTAGTGTTTATACTGTATGGATATGTAAAACAATGTAAAACAGAAATGGCTACAGCAATATAAACAGTATGGCGACCATTTTGCCATACTATTTGTACTGCTGTTGCCATTTTTCCAATATCTGTTAGTGTATTAGGTCACTATCAGAAATGTGCTAAATCAATTAACAAAACTGTTTATGGCAATATTGGACTTTTACGGTTTTAACGTCAATGTGATAAAGTACCTTGTACCTTCTTCTCCTACAAAGGTTTGACCAAAACTTGCATGTATCTGTCTGCTTTGATGGCAGCGTTGGGAGGGTGATCTGATACATCAGGTCACTTTGGGGCTCAGATTCAATAAGAGTGCACAGTTATTGAAGTTTTAGCGCCATGTGAAATACATCTGTTAGTGTAGGTAGATGTGTAGGGAAGAAATACAATTACAAATCAAACTGCAGAATCAAAATGCCTTGTGACTGAACAGTTTGGTTTGTGATTGTGTTGTCAGCATCCATTTAGATAACGATATCATGACAAGGTCAGTTTTGGAGACACAGAGAGTGGCAAACCCTATAGGACCTAATAGCTGGGAGGGAATATGTCAAAAATCATGAAAATCGTGCACTTGGTGACAAGTTTTTGATATTTGGTATGGTGTTAGTTATGGACATAAGGTTTTCAAAAACCACTGCAAACAAATTGGTGACGGCACCTAGTGGCCGGTTTGCCCCTAGATTGTTGTATATTGTCATTTTCTCTATGTTTTTGGTGCTAGGAATTCAATTCTGAGATACATTTCCTATTTCAAGGTCATGGTGAAGGTCAAATTTAATTTTCAAGGTCAGTTTTTTGCCCAAAAATATCTCTAGAATGAAGTCACATAGAAAGATTATAGAGGGATCTAGACCCTATTTCCACCCCCAAGGAAATGCAGTTTTCTGTTTATTGGACAGGTCACTATCACTGTAGTGTCAATAATCGGATTGGGTGAGAACAGTGGCTTCATTCATTCATTCATTCATTCATTCATTCATTCATTCATTCATTCATTCATTCATTCATTCAGGCTTAAGATGAACAGAACCTCAGAACTAAGTCACAGTAAAAGAATAGGATTGTATTAAAATAACACACAAAAAACATCAGCTGTGCATATTTAAACTCAACACCTACAATTCCTGCCTCTATCGCCTTATCGCTTATTGATTCATTTTGAATTTTCTGCAAACCGGCCACTAGGGGGCGTTTTCACAATTTGTTTGCGGTGGTTTTTGAAAACCTTATGTCCATAACTAACACCATCCTAAATATCAAAAACTTGTCACCAAGTGCAGGATTTCCATGAATTCTCTCCCAGCTATAAGCTTTGTCAGGTACACTGCTCCTCCATGTTGCATAATCCAATCCATTGTTTTTTCCAGGTGAACAGGTATCTGTAGTTCTCCACCACCTCCACCTCATCTCCCAGGATGGACACACAGCCTTTCAGGCTCACAAACACTGCTCTGTTTGTCAAGTTGTCAATAATAGAGGTGACTAGAAGTATCCCCCTGTTGTACTCCTCACAGTGATACCAGCTTTGTCCAGAACAGAGCGGGCCCCCTGAGGCAGGTAGATGATAACATCTTCAGCTCCGATCCGTGGACAGAAGGGTTTGTGTTTGCTCACACAGGTGAGCTAATACCAGCCCCTCCAGGGTCTGCTTTATGTGTGATGTTCGGCCAGTTGGTCTATAGATGTCGTGGGCGGATAGATTCAATTCAATTCAATTCAATTTTATTTATATAACGTCTAATACAACAAAAGTTGTCTCCAGACACTTTCCAGAGATCCAGAACATAAACCCCCGAGCAATTATTACATAAACAATGGCAGGTATAAACTCCCCTAGTGGGAGAAAAACCTTAAGCCAAACAGTGGCAAGAAAAACTCCCCTTTAGGAGGAAGAAACCTGGACCAGGACCTGGATCATAAGGGGCCAAAAGAAAGCCCCAAAACTTCTAAACTGCATAAAAATGTGTTTATTTTATATGAAAAAACGTGTTCTTTAATAGCATTGAACTTGCATGACTGTACAGACAGCCAACCATATAGCAGCTGAAATATCCTCCTATATATGTATGTCCACATCAGCCAAGGTGTAGAATATTGCTTCAGGTGAAGAATATGGTGTAAAAGTTAACTTATTTCAATAATTCAACTAGAATATGGTGTAAAAGTTAACTTATTTCAATAACTCAACTAGAATATGATATAAAAGTTAATTTATTTCAATAATTCAACTAGAATTTGGTGTAAAAGTTAACTTATTTCAATAATTCAACTAGAATATGGTGTAAAAGTTAACTTATTTCAATAATTCAACTAGAATATGGTGTAAAAGTTAATTTATTTCAATAATTCAACTAGAATATGGTGTAAAAGTTAATTTATTTCAATAATTCAACTAGAATATGGTGTAAAAGTTAATCTATTTCAATAATTCAACTTAAAAGGTGAAACTAATATATTACCTAGTATTATTACATGCAAAGCAAGATATGTTGACCCTTTATTTGTTACAATTTTGATGATGGAATTGTTTATTGATTTCATAAAATATTCTCTAATTTATTTTTTATTTGGGGTTTTCATAAACTGTGAGCCATAATCAGAGAGCAGCGTCTTGCTGCTGCAGGTAACTGCTGCACGCAGTGACGGACACTGGCTGATTTATGGTTCCGCGCACCAACGCAGAGCTTACGGGGTAAGATACGCGGGAATGTGCTTCACATAGATCTATGTGTACGACGCTTCAGCGGATGAATAGATCTACACATAGATCTATGTGAAGCACTTTCTGACTTCCTGCTGTTAAGTTAAGTCGTCTATTTGCATGAAAAAGCCTTTGAACAAAAAGAAACTGAGATAAAAAAAACGGGGATGGTACGGTAGTATTTTCTGCTGAGGTAGGACACCTGGACAGAACACCGGCTTGGGTGTTCATGGATCTATAAGTCTGATATGTGATGACATTAAGAGTATGACATGAATCTGGCTTCATTTCACCACCTCACCGCCTGCGTCGCCAGTTCTCCATATCTTCAAAATGTTCCTGCGCGAGGGTCAGGGTTGGCGTAGGGATACGCACATTTTTCGGTTCGTTTTTTCTTTTTAAATCCCAACCTTTGCGTAGAAGGTGGCTTGTGCATCTTTCAAGCCCTGTTTTGTGTGCAAGCAAGCTTTATAAATGAGGTCCCCGGACTGTCACTTATGGCACTTTTACATTAGTACCTACTCAGCCCGACTGGACTCGATTCGCCTTGCCCTCGTTTATTTTCGATAAGATGAGATGAGAAGTAGGAGGTTGGAGAAGCTGCTGTGACGTATTTGATTGTGTATCTAAACAGAGAAGAAAACACCACTAAAGATGTAGAACCTGGAGGAGATGATAGATGTGCTGCTGGGTCTGTGGCTTGTGTTTGATATCAAGTTAAAAATTGATAGAGAGAAGCTTCAGGCAGTGACGCTTTTAAAAAAAATATTTTTTGTCTCGGCGCTGCTGAAAAGTCAGCTGGAGCCGTGAGCAGCTATGAAGAGACAGAGCTCCTGGTAGATCTGGTCGTTCCTTATCTCCGTCTAGATCCCTTTTTAATTCTCTCCTCAGCACCAGGTTTATGAACATCTGACCCTCAGAGTTGGATCAACAAAAAGACTTCTGCTGCCATTGCCTGTCGAATAAAATGAACCAGAATCCGTCAGAGTCTCTTTCTCTGATTTCCTCCTCCTGACTCAGACGTCTGACTCCAACCCCCCGACCAATCAGTGGCCTGTAGTGTGATGATGTCAGATACAGCCGACTCAGCAGCTTAGAACCTCGGCAGAATAGATACAGAAAAGTATCTACTCTGCACGTTAGACCCCTGGTGGAGAAGAACCAAACCGAGGCGAGTCGAGTCGGGCTGAGTAGGTACTAGGGGAAAATAATAAATGTTTTAGGTATTGAAACAAGGCAGGGTACCTTTCAAAGCACTGAAAACATTTCCTGGCTGGAGTTGAAGTTAAAAGAGTGACGTAACATCCCACATAGCTGGTCTGCACAAACCTCCAGGACTCTGGGACCATTTGGACCTCCAGTCTTCTCCCAGGTCCGTCTCTCTAGGTCAGACTCTTCACATCACTGCTGGAGAGGGGGTTTCCAGACATGGGAGGAAATGATGTTATGGACTTTGAAGCTTCATGACTGCAGGGTAAACCTTTGAGGTGTGAGAGGTAAGCTGCCCAACGAGGGAGGGCGTGAGCGCTGTCTGCCCTGACAGGAGAGGACAGTACTGTGCTTTCTCCTGAACCGAACCTTTTGAAAATCTTATCTAGTTCAAGCCATGTATGTTCTTCTTCTCCAACCACACATTCTACATGTTGTTCTGCCTGCATTTCATCTCCAGATTTTCCTCTACATCCCATTTTTTTCTATTTCTTCTGCACACTCCTCAATAATGTCCTATATCCATCCCTGAAAGCCCCTTTCTTCTTGTTCAGCAGTTCTTCCAGGTTACTGGTAAACCTGGGTATGTTATTAGGGAACCAGCATAAACCAGGGCATGTTATTGGGGAACCGCCATAAACCAGGACATGTTATTAGGGAACCACCATAAACCAGGGTATGTTATTAGGGAACTAGCATAAACCAGGACATGTTATTAGGGAACTAGCATAAACCAGGGTATGTTATTGGGGAACCACCATAAACCAGGGCATGTTATTGGGGAACCACCATAAACCAGGGTATGTTATTGGGGAACCACCATAAACCAGGACATGTTATTGGGGAACCGCCATAAACCAGGGCATGTTATTGGGGAACCACCATAAACCAGGGCATGTACCCTTTCCACTAATCCCTCTCTGCCCATAGGATTTGTGTGTCCATGTAGATAAGTGTTAGAACTGGGAATATGTATTGTTAGCCATGTCGTGATTAAACACATTGCACTTCATTTTTTTTTTTTATCCCTGATTTTTCCCATTTGTATCACCCAGTGCTCCTACCTAAGTAAGAGTCCTGGGGCCTCATTTATAAAAGAGTGCGCAGGATTCATACTAAAAGTGCACGTAAAGCCAAAAGCCGAAAATGGCCGAAAATCTGGATTTATAAAACCGTGTGCACGCACACTTACACGCGTGAATTCGTCTCATATCCCGCCCTCTACACGCCCACTTCATACTATAAATGGGCAATCCATCCATCGTCCGCCGCTTATCCGTTCCCGGGTCGCGGGGGCAGCAGCCTCAGCAGGGATGCCCAGACTTCCTTCACTCCAGACACTTCCTCCAGCAACTCCGATGGGAGTCCGAGGCGTTCCCAGGCCAGCCAAGAGACATAGCGTGTCCTGGGTCTTCCCCGGGGTCTCCTCCCGGTGGGACATGCTTGGAACACCTCCCTAGGGAGGAGGGACATGCCTGGAACACCTCCCTAGGGAGGCGTCCAGGAGGATCCGGTACAGATGCCCAAGCCACCTCAGCTGACTCCTCTCAATGTGAAGGAGCAGCGGCTCGACTCCGAGCTCCTCCCGGGTGACCGAACTCCTCACCCTATCTCTAAGGGAGCGTCCAGCCACCCTGTGGAGAAAACTCATCTCCACAGCTTGTATCCACGATCTTGTCCTTTCGGTCACTACCGAAACATCCGGTACATCGACCGCATAACTGCGGACGCTGCACCGATCCATCTGTCAATCTCCCGCTCCATCGTTCTCTCACTCGTGAACAAGATCCCGAGATACTTGAACTCCTCCACCTGAGGCAGGACTTCCCCACCCACCCGGAGAAGGCACGCCACCCTTTCCCGGTGGAGAACCATGGCCTCGGTCTTGGAGGTGCTGATTCTCATCCCTGCCGCGTCGCACTCGGCCTCAAACCACCCCAGCACATGCTGAAGGTCCCGGTCCGATGAAGCCAACAGGACAACATCATCTGCAAAAAGCAGAGATGAAATCCTGAGGTTCCCAAACCGGATCCCCTCCGGCCGCTGGCTGCGCCTAGAAATCCTGTCCATAAAAATTATGAGCAATGCAAAGTAGTATTTGCATATGAATGAGCCTGCTGAGCATGCGCAGCGGCTTCCTGCAGCCTGTTTGGGCGTCAGGATGAATGAGACGTGTCGAGCCACAGTGCCACTAAATTTCACGGAGACTGAGATGGAGATGTTGTTGATGAGGTGGAGGACAGGAAAACAACATTATTTGGTGGTCACAGTAAAAGTATAAATAGTATATAAATAGTATAAAATAAAGCGAGTGAGTGGCAGCACGCCGTTGCTGCCCGTGAGTGCCTCTGCACAATTTCCACTGGGGACAAGGGACATGTCCCCCCCACTTTTTACAGTTTAAAAACTAACGGTAGGCTCAGCCTGTAATTGCAAATCATCAAGACACTCTGTGCGAAGACGGCCCGGCAGCCCCGCTACCCCTCCTCCTTCCTCCCTCCTCCCTCCTCCCTCCTCCCCTCCCCTCTCCCCTCAGTGCTGCTCAAGGCTGATTTATGGTTCCGCGTCACACCAACGCAGAGCCTACGGCGTAGGTGCGCGTCACCGCGTACCCTACGGCGTAGGCTCTGCGTCGTTTTAACGCGGAATCATAATTTAGGCTTACGCCTGCGCGTAAAGGTTTCTCGCGCGCGTAAAACTCATTATATATATAAAAAAAGAATCAGTGTCCTTTTAGGGGCTCCGTAGAGCCCCTAAAGGCTCTACGGAGCCCCTCATTTGTTCTGTCCTCAGTCACTCACCAGTTGGAAGCGGTGGGTGACGAGGAGGTTCCTGGCGTGTCTTGCAGCGCGGCTGCAGCAGCACCAGAGTCCTGACTGACGCTGATTTATATTATATTATAAGTCTGATATGTGATGACATTATTAAGAGTATGACATGAATCTGGCTTAATTTCACCACCTCACCGCCTGCGTCGCCAGTTCCCCATATCTTAAGTAAGTTCCTACGGGAGGGTCAGGGTTGGCGTAGGGATACGCAGATTTTTCAGTTAGTTTTTTCTAAAACTTGTGCATCTTTCAAGCCCTGTTTTGTGCGCAAGCAAGCTTTATAAATGAGGCCCCTGGGCATTGCTCCCTCTACCAACCCCGGGAGTTCCTGCACTGAGCTCAGGTCTCCTCCTTAACCTGAGGAGTGAGCAGCATCTTTTCACCAGACAGGGTGGGGTTTCTCCGGCCGGACGTAGCGCGTGGAAGGATCACGTTATTCCGGCCAGATCCCAAATCCCAGATCTCATATGGGATTTGGAGCGTCAGTTTAAGTGTTTGTTGAGCTTTTGAAAGCTCAGTTATCACCTCCCTCTGAAATTGTTACTCATCATAACAGATCTTAAACAGTGCCAGAAGTACTAGCTGAAATTCCTCCAACAAGTACAGCACGAAAATTGTTTCAAAAGTTTTTGAGTTAAGGAAATAATCTCATACTACGCGAGCGAGGTTGCAGTTGGTTGTGAACGCGAACGGACGCGAATGGACGCGAATGGACACGAACGCAGGCTCACACAGCAAGTATATCCGCCCCTTAAAGGTGCATGGCTTTTTTTCTCAAATATTCATTTACCAACTGAAGAAAACTAGGTTTGTCATGTTTAAATGGTTAATGGTATATGACATTCTTCATAACCACATCCTTAATGTAACAGAAACTGACTGGTGGTCAGTTTTGACTGGTGGATAAATGTAATCTGAAAACTAATATATGTGCAGATAATCAAGCTCTCTGATTTACTGTTAGAAAATAGCTGTCATGTAATTACTAAAAAGTAACCAGTATGATTCCTAGCTTGCAGGTACAGAAAGTAGATCTAATGGTAAAGTAATGTGGAGCTGCTGAGTAACTGATCAATATTATAAATCACATGTAGACCTCTGGAGGTCTTCTCTAATCAATGCAGGGTCAGAGTGTTTTAACAAAAAAGAAGCCGCCTTGAATGGTGAAGATGATGGTTGAATTACCCCTGCTTCCAAAGTTTCACGCTCAGGTCAAGACAAGTTATATAAACTACGGCATGGTAGTGTACTGGTTAGCACTGTTGCCTCATAATGTGAAAGTTCCCGGCTTGAGTCCCAGGTCCCTCTCTGTGGAGTTTGTATTCAAAACCATGCATGCAAACATGTTCGCAGTATTCTAGCTTTGATTCAGTCTCAGGGACCTGGAATGGTTGCTGTTTGTGTCTCTGCCTGTTCTCTGTTTGTTTGTTTTTTCTCTTACAGATCTCCAAGGCTTGTGTGCTCGTTCTGCATTTCCATGTGGCGCATTTTAGACTAGCAGCAGATGCCACCCCCCCGTCAAAAGCAGACAACGCTGATAGATGTGAGGGAAGGAGGTTCCTCACCTGGGATTTATTTTTCGTATCCCCCTGTTTTGATCCCACTTAGGAGAAGGGGATATTTTTTGAGCCTTTTATTTTCCTCCATATGAGGTTAGACATAATTACATGGAAAGTTTAACTGACCAATGCACTTCTTGTAGAATGTGTGTGATGCATATAATCTTAAGTTAGTCTTTACAAGTGTAAAGTTGGAACTACATTGTGTTTGTGTTTATGAAGGAATGTTACATTCAGGTCAAAAGCTTTTTTTGTGGAAAGTTGAATAAACATTGGCATAAAGCAGCATATTTGCCCTTTCTCATGTTGTTAACAGTATTAAAAACATTTTAAAAATACCTAAAGGTAATTTAGAACAGCAAACAATGTGTGAATAAATGTGCGATTAATATGCGATTAATCGCGAGTTAACTATGGACAACATGCGATTAATCGCGATTAAAAAAAATTATCGTTTCACAGCCTTAATAAATATATATACCTTAGGTTTGTACCAACATGGTATTAACCATTAATATATATGCAGACAAAAAAAAATAAAATAAAAAACAACAAAAAAAACATGCATGTTCAATTGTAAGTCACTTTGGATAAAACTGACGGCTTAATGTTAAATAACTGGTCCCTGGGAGCAGATCTATAGCACAGTAGGATGGAAGTAAAACAGCCTTTGATTAAAGTGAAAACATCCGGTTTTCAGTAAAGGTCGTGATAAACAGCCCAAACATTGGACACGTCAGGTTTGTCATCACTGTGGTCAACGGGTGGTTCTTTAGTGGAGGAAGAGCTGACTGCAGGCAGGGGGACAGAAAACACACAACAGTGTCAGTGAGCCGATCAATATGTGGACTGAGACTCCTGAGCTGGGGGCGTTGGAGGATTAATGTCGTTGACAAACAGATGACACAAAAAACATATTTCTTCCTGGGGATTGTCAGACAAATGAAGCTGGAGTGCTTCAGTGTGACGTGTGAGGAGATGAGGAGACACCTTTAACCTTGTACTGTCATCGGGTCAAAATGACCTCATTCTCCTGTTCCTTCTTTCCTCCTGCTCTCTCCTTCCTTCTTTACTCCCTTCCTTCCTTCTTTACTCCCCTCATACATTCTTTCCTTGTTTTCTCCTTTCATTCCTTCATTCTTTTTTCCCTTCCTTCCTTCCTTCTTTCCTCCCTTCCTTCCTTCTTTCCTTCTTTCCTTCCTTCCTTCCTTCCTTCCTTGTTTTTTTGCTCCCTTCCTTCCTTAATTCCTTCCTCCCTTCCTTCCTTCTTTCCTTCCTTCCTTCTTTTCTCCCTTCCTTCCTTCTTTTCTCCCTTCCTTCCTTCTTTTTCCCTTTCCTCCCTTCTTTCCTCCCTCCCTTCATTCCTTCTTTCCTCCCTTCCTTCTTTTCTCCCTTCCTTTGCTCCCATCCTCCCTTCCTTCTTTTCACCCTTCCTTCCATCCTTCTTTTATCCCTTCCTTCCTTCCTTCCTTCTTTCCTCCTTTCCTTCCTTCCTTCCTTCCTTCCTTATTTTCTCTCTTCCTTCCTTCTTTCCTCCCTTCCTTCCTTCTTTTTTCCCTTCCTCCCTTCTTTCCTTCCTTCCTTCTTTTCTCCATTCCTCCCTTCTTTCCTCCCTTCCTTCCTTCTTTTTTCCCTTCCTTCCCTCTTTCCTTCCTTCCTTCTTACATCCCTTCCTTCTTTTTCCCTTTCCTCCCTTCTTTCCTCCCTCCCTCCATTCCTTCTTTCCTCCCTTCCTTCTTTTCACCCTTCCTTCCATCCTTCTTTTATTCCTTCCTTCCTTCCTTCCTTCCTTCCTTCCTTCCTTCCTTCCTTCCTTCCTTCCTTCCTTCCTTCCTTCCTTCCTTCCTTCCTCCCTTCCTTTTCTACCATCCTCCCTTCCTTCTTTTCACCCTTCCATCCTTCCTTCCTTCTTTCCTCCCTTCTTTCCTTCCTTCCTTCTTTTCTACATTCCTTCCTTCTTTTCTCCCTTCCTTCCTTCTTTCCTCCCTCCCTTCCTTCTTTTTTTCCGTTCCTTCCTTCTTTCCCTCCTTCCTTCTTTCCTCCCTTCCTTCCTTCTTTTCTCCCATCCTTCCTTCTCTTCTTCCTTCCTTCCTTCCTTCCTTCCTTCCTTCCTTCCTTCCTTCCTTCCTTCCTTCCTTCCTTCCTTCCTTCCTTCCTTCCTTCCTTCCTTCCTTCCTTCCTTCCTTCCTTCCTTCCTTCCTTCCTTCCTCCCTCCTTGACCTGAAGACAGCACAAGGGTTAAGAACATTCCCTCTCACAGGGTGAGGCAACAACTCAAGTGCAAATGAGAGGTTTAAAAAATGGCCTTTCTGTCCAGAATCACTAAGATGTTCCCAATGACGTCATTAAATCCTGCATAGCTGTTGGAGGACGAGCAGTGCAAGCCAGGTAAAGCTGGATGATCACAAAGTCATCATGACAGAAGCAAACTCACGTACAAAGGTTTGATTGAGGATGATCAGGCTCAGTATGGAAATAAGTGCAACATAATCGACTATATTGATCCTTACTCCGGAATGAGGTTAAATGTCCAGACATCAGCTACTTTGTTCTGCCTCTTGAGTTCTTTATACTGCTCTCCAGCACATCCTCTCCTTGGATCTATGAGAGCCAGGCTGCTCTTCTGGTTTGTGAAATATCTTTTGTCTGATCACCTGATCACCGGATCACTTGATCACCGGATCACCTGATCACCTGATCATCTGATCACCTGATCACCGGATCACTTGATCACCTGATAACCTGATCACTTGATCACCTGATCACCGGATCACAACACTCTGTATTCAAAAGAACAACCAACCAATGTGACGATCTGATGTCTTCCCACAACCACAGTAGCACAAAAGTTTACCATTGTGGCGATAAGAAAACTCACCAAAAGAAACAATCTGCCACCCATAGGTAGTGTTTTCCTCACCTGGATCGTTAGTGCTAAGCCATGTCACCAGTCCACTTACTGTGTGTGTGTGTGTGTGTGTGTGTGTGTGTGTGTGTGTGTGTGTGTGTGTGTGTGTGTGTGTGTGTGTGTGTGTGTGTGTGTGTGTGTGTGTGTGTGTGTGTGTGTGTACATGTGTATGAGCGTGAGTGAGTGTGTGTGTACGCGTGGGGGGTGGGGTCGTATGGGATGTTTTAAATTATGTTTTCTGATTGTCATTTTATCCTGCATGTAAAGCACCATGTGTTGCAATTTTTAAATGTATGATATGGTGTTATATAAATAAATAAAGTTTAAGGTTTAAAGTTTAACGAGCGTAAACATAAGTGCACATATGTGCTGGTGCTTGTGCTCCATAATGGGAGCTGCTCCCAAGATCATGTGACTTGTGATATCTAAAGGAACCCCCTATTAAAGTAGTGAGACTAAGGGAGAACTGCCAAAACCTAAGGTTGCAGATTGCACGAGTTCTTTCAGGTTTCACCAGTACTGGAGTTGAGGGGGGATGAGGGGGATGGCATCCCCCCTGAAATAAAAACTGTCAAAATCCTCCCCCCTGTGGTTTCAGCAGCGGAGGCTGAACCTATGGAAATGAGCGCCTATGGTGACGTCACCATAAGCGCAGATTCAGAATGGCTCAAAAAAAGGTCACGTGACACTGGGGGACTCTGTCCGGCGGGGGTCAGAGAGCTTGCAGAAATTCATGGTATTTTGTCTCCCCTGTGCTGGCAGGGTGAGGGGAGACCACTTTATATATGTTAAAACAAGAAAAAACGTGTTTTTCATAATAGGTCCCCTTTAAGGCTGTTTATGGTTCTGCGTTAAATCGACGCAGAGCCTACGGCGTAGGGTACGCGGCGACACGCACCGTACGCCGTAGGTGTGCGTCGATTTAACGCAGAACCATAATTCAGGCTTTACTGTGTGGAAGGTTTGGTCGTTACAGCCGCGATCCAACCGAGCCGACGACTCTTTCACTCTTTTACTTTGTTATATCAGATACTTGGCTTCCGTGGTTCTGCCTCCGAGCAGGAAACCGTTGAAAAGTTAAACCATTAGGATCTTTTCTCCACGTCTGTTGTGTGGAGCTGCTGCAGCCGCAACGCAGCAACGGGTTACCAGTATGGGGGTATTATTGTTCCAATATTATTTGTGTGTGCGTATCTCAATCTGTGTGTGCGTAAAAAGATTTGTGTGTCTGTATTCAGATCTGTGTGTGCGTAAACATATTTTGTGTGTCTGTAGTCAGATTTGTGTGTGCGTAAAAAGATTTGTGTGTCTGTATTAAGATCTGTGTGTGCGTAAAAAGATTTGTGTGTCTGTATTAAGATCTGTGTGTGCGTAAAAAGATTCGTGTGTCTGTATTAAGATCTGTGTGTGCGTAAAAAGATTTGTGTGTCCGTATTCAGATTTGTGTGTGCGCAAAAATCAGCCGGTAGCTCTCGATTGGCTGTCTTTGCACACGTGGATTTTGACACAGTTCTGCCGCGGCAAATCTGTAAAAAGATCTGTGTGTAAAACGATTTGTCCGTATCTTTTGCTTTGCCCTGAGCTCGGACTCACAGGCTCACGCCAGGCTACAGTAGCAATGCAGCCTTCACCACTAGTCGGCGCGTAGCACTCAGTCAGTACGTTCACCTGCAGCAGTTCCATCGGGTTTCTGAACATATTATTAGACATCGTTTGGCCTTTTATACTGCATGCAAACACCTGAACCCCATCTACTTCGGACCTATGTCGGACACTTAGTAATCGGGTTGCATATGGAGTAAGATAACTTCCAAAAAGATGTGTCCATGTTATAACTATTCGTATTCATAATGATAAACATTTGTATGTAAATAAAAATGTTGTACTCAAAATTCTGCTGTCACGCACATGAGTCTGATAAATTATTAGGTTAAGAGTAAGAAATTAGGTAAGAAATTGACCTTTTACGTCTCATTTATTCATTCACACACGCACTAATATATTTGGGAAACAGTTAGGCACCAAATATAATATATTTAATTTTCTCAGAGGGCAAAAATAAGAACTTTATTGATCCCACATAGGAGTAATTAATTTTATATCAGCTATAAAGAACAAGGTAGTGCTGAAAAAAAAAACAATACTCTATCCTCCCTCACAAAATAAGAATAGAGAAACATATTTTCTCATCAACAAAACAAATTTAAATTTTTTCAAATAACAAAATAACACATTTGAACCATTTTTCAGACAATAAAAGAACTGAAAAAATCTGAAGAATTGTTCAAATATGTTATTTTGTTACTTGAAAATTTTTAAATATGTTTATGTAAAATATGCTTTGTTGATGAGAAAATATATTTTTCTTATTTTTGTGAGGGGGGATAGGCTATATATTGTTTTTCGGCACTACCTTGTTCTCTAATATGACATGAATTACTCCTACAGTATGTGGGATCAATAAAGTTCTTATTTTTGCCATCTGAGAAAATTAAAATATATTATATTTGGTGCCTAACTGTTTCCCAAATATATTAGTGCGTGTGCGAATGAATAAATGAGACGTAAAAGGTCAATTTCTTACCTAATTTCTTACTCTTACCCTAATAATTTATCAGACTCATGTGCGTGACAGCAGCATTTTGAGTACAACTTTTTTATTTACACACACAAATGTTTATCATTATGAATACGAATAGTTATAACATGGACACATCTTTTTGGAAGTTATCTTACTCCATATGCAACCCGATTACTAAGTGTCCGACATAGGTCCGAAGTAGATGGGGTTCAGGTGTTTGCATGAAGTATAAAAGTCCAAACGATGTCTAATAATATGTTCAAAACCCCGATGGAACTGCTGCAGGTGAACGTACTGACTGAGTGCTACGCGCCGACTAGTGGTGAAGGCTGCATTGCTACTGTAGCCTGGCGTGAGCCTGTGAGTCCGAGCTCAGGGCAAAGCAAAAGATACAGACAAATCGTTTTACACACAGATCTTTTTACAGATTTGCCGCGGCAGAAGTGTGTCAAAATCCACGTGTGCAAAGACAGCCAATCGAGAGCTACCGGCTGATTTTTGCGCACACACAAATCTGAATACAGACACACAAATCTTTTTACGCACACACAGATCTTAATACAGACACACGAATCTTTTTACGCACACACAGATCTTAATACAGACACACAAATCTTTTTACGCACACACAGATCTTAATACAGACACACAAATCTTTTTACGCACACACAAATCTGACTACAGACACACAAAATATGTTTACGCACACACAGATCTGAATACAGACACACGAATCTTTTTACGCACACACAGATTGAGATACGCACACACAAATAATATTGGAACAATAATACCCCCATATACCAGCTTCTGCTGAGCTCAGCCTCTGAGCTCCAAGCCCCGCCCATTTTCGTCTCGACTACGAATCGGGAAGGAGGGGGAAGTGACGTATGCCGTAAAGCAGTCAAAGCCGTAAAAATGTAGTTTTTTAGTGTGGCAGGGTTCCTACCATGCTCCTCAAAGTTACATAGTACCAGTGGAGGCGATACAGACCCCTCAGACCATGACAGAGGTTCATTAAACCTGTTGGAAGTTGATGTTCCATCACAATGACTCTGGAAATATGATATTAAGGTGGAAAAGTTACGTAGTGTCGCTTTAAAAAGCTGTTGTTATTTAATATTTGTTTTTCTGTGGCTTATCCAAATCTTTTCTCTTAGCTTTCTGTTCATACTTCATACAATTCCCCGTTGAGTGAGGGATCCTCTTCTCTTTTGTTCATGGGATGACGAGTCAAAACCATGTGTATGTAATTTATTGCAAGGCATTGTCCATTTGTATCATCGCAATTATTTTAACACACTTGACAACAAGTACATATTTCACTCTGTTTATTTGTTGTAGGTCTATCCTGCTGGCTTCATAAATCGGTTTGATTAATAGACTTTAAAGTGTTGATGAAGCGAGTTTGCCATTAACTTATAAAGAAGATCTTAAGTCTATTCTGTGTGTGTGTAGTTGTGTGTAGTTGTGTGTAGGTGTGTGTGTTTGTGGGGGAGTGTGAGACCTCTGAATGGTTATAGCTGTCAACAGAAACTATACGTGCGACCCATAACCTGTAAATCTGTAAATGAAACATACACTCACAGCCATATATAGCTGCTTTCACTCTTGAACGTGGATTGATGCACTTCATCATAAGGGAACAGACACAAAGATACTGTTCCCACCTGTGTATGTAAATGATTTCTCTCTCTTTACCTTGTCCATCTCTGAGATGACCAGGGGTGTCGGTAGAAGCATCCCCAGAGAGATAATGGGGAGGGGACGGGTCAGAAGCTTGAGGGGTGGGACGGTGAGTTAAGAGGGTCAGTAAGGGGACAGCACTTTGGTTAATTGGTTACGGTCTCTCGGGATCGGGAGGCACGGAGACATGACATCATACGTTTGTGGAGTAGGAAAAGAAAGGGGGAGAGAAAAAGATGGGTAAAGGTCAGAGTCCCACTGGATGGTGGAAGCATCAGCCGCATGAGGAAAATCTCATCTCTGAGCGAGTTATGAGGTCTCTCTTTTAGATCTGTTGGGACACAGTCCTATGTGAACATGGGACGCCTTCATTTCAACTTTTTTCTCAACATTTCGACTTTTTTCTCGAAATTTTGACTTTTTTCTCGACATTTCAACTTTTTTCTTGACATTTCGACTTTTTTCTCGACATTTCCACTTTTTTCTCAAGATTGTACTTCAACATTAATCTTGACATTTCGACTTTTTTCTTGACATTTCAACCTTTTTCTCGAAGTGCATAATGAAAAAAAAATCTTCCCCCAGTTATAACTAATATAGATACATGCAGCTTTTTTTGTGTTTTTGGTCCAATGTGGCTCTTTCAACATTTTGGGTTGCCGACCCCTGCCTTAGTCTTAGACCAGCCGCTGATCGCATGGGGTTAAAACAAAGGAAATTAAGGAATGACCCAGCGGGCTTTGCAGTTTATTGCCCTTACAGGTGTCAAAAGGGGGCAGGATTGAGGTCACGCGCAGACAGTAAGGACAGTGAATTGGTCCGCAGGCCCTGCTGACGCGAAGCGCATCCCGCAGGTGGTTAAACAGCAGTGGCTTCCAGAACCTCATCCTCTTTTCTTCCATGCTACCAAGCTCTTCCACGGAGCTCTCCGTGAGCTGCAAATGCTACATGCGCGTCAACACTCCGAGACAAGGAGAGCGAGGAAAAGAGCCGCTCTTTACCAGGAACCCCTGCGGTGCGTAACCATCCAGGTGTTCACCAAGAAACGCTGGTCTGCTTCCCAAATCTCGATCTCTCCGACCTTTTTCATCGCAAAGGTCTACTGTCCTTACGTTTTGTAAGGACTACACCTCATCTCCGATCAGCGTGACCAGCATCAGGCAAGGAACCATCCCACTAGCTGCACTCGTGAAAGCCCACTCGCCCACTCGCCCACCCGCGTGACAACGGAGTGACCAGCAAACGTTCCAACGCTTCGATGAGCAGAACAAACGGGGACCCATGCACAACGAGATGAAGTTTCGCACGAACCCTCCTTCGGCAGGTCCCCCCCCCCTCTGGTCATCCCGCTGCTGCTTCCACCTGCCTGCTGTGTGCTGCTGACGTTCCCGACCCCCAAGTCTGGCCTTCGACAGGAGGGCCCCCCCTTATGATCCAGGTCCTGGTCCAGGTTTCTTCCCTCCTAAAGGGGAGTTTTTCTTGCCACTGTTTGGCTTAAGGCTTTTCTCCCAATAGGGGAGTTTTTACCTGCCAATGTTTATGTAATAATTGCTCGGGGGTTTATGTTCTGGGTCTCTGGAAAGCGTCTAGAGACAACATCTGTTGTATTACACGCTATACAAATAAAATTGAAATGAATTGAATTGAACATGGCGCAGGCAGGTGGAAGCAGCAGCGGGATGACCGGGGGTGGGGGGTGGGGGGTTTACCGGGACCGCAGGCCAGCATGCAACTCCCGAGGCTCCGGCCTGCAAACATGCACAAAAGAGAAAAAAGGGGGGCCAGCACAAGAAACTGCAGGAGCGATGGACAAAAATGATGGTAAAATACGTTTGTGTATTATATTGTTACGGGTGTGTGTATGCGGACCCATATAACGTGTTCCCTCACTACCGAGGCGGTTCGTGCTCCTGTTTCCCCGTCAAAAGCTTACAGCGGGTGTCGTGGATTTTGTTCCAGACACTGGCTCCTCTGGGGAAACAGCAGAACGATTAAGGTACCGGTGGTGAGAGATCACACCAGTTTTTCCTCCCCTCCTTACTAACCCACACGGACAAGTTAGTATCCATAAATGGAGTAATGATCACAGGGCTTCACTTTACAAGAAGAGTACAAGACACGGATGTCCACTTTCCCCAGATCTTTATTCAGCATCTTTATAAAATATCTTGCAGCATCCATATGTCAAAATAGTACAATTTTAGGAATCAATGCCAGAGATACAGCCCATAACATCAGTTTATATGCTGATGATATCCTCCATTCAACATCGCCTCTCCAAAACATCAACCTGATTCATTCAATCCCTGATATTTGAGATTACACTATTAACTGGTCAAAGTCCACCAGACTACCACCGAACAAAAGTGGTTGGGATAGGGAAACTCCTAAGCTGTCAGAGTTAGTTGGTCTTAACTACAACCCACTTTTAAAAACAATAGAAGTAAACCTAAAATGTTGGATAAACCACCAATAAACCTTATTGGCAGAATTGCCGCAGTACTTCCTGTGGTAAATTAACTTTTCTCAATGATCCCCATCAAGCCTCCGCCCTCCTGGTTTAAATTGCTAGAATCGACAGTCTCACACTATAATTGGAAAAACAAGAAAGCTAGAATTAAATTATCCATGCTAGAAAAAGATAAATTAAATGGTGGTTTTGAAGCCTCCAACTTCCTTCATTATTTCATTCCAAACAAACTCCACTATGTTCATAAATGGATGAAACCAAATCAATGCAATCTTTCCTTGATAGAACTACAACAGTTATTTTGTAAAGAAATCAGATATCATATTTACAACTTTATAAACTGTTCTATTACTCGTCATCTCTGCTTCAAAAACCCAATAATAGCCTCAACTCTGACAGCCTGTCAGAGTTGGGACTTTTACCAAATGGCCAACACCACAGTTTAACCTAATACCCTAATACACCCTTATGGAATAATCCGGACTTCCTGAGGAACCATTAAATCTGTCATAATGTTTTTGGGGTTTCTTTTATATATTACAGCAAGCTGTGATTATGAGGTAAAGCAATGACTCTTTAAGTGAAGCAAAATGATTGCTCACTGCTTTTGAGAGAATGTTTGAAATGTCTGGATATTTTTCTGCACACTGACTCTCAACTGTGAGTTTATCCTGTTCACTTGAAAATTGATCATCTCCAAAAACAGAATGTGTTGTGAGCGAGGATCCAAGTTCTTGTTTGTAAAGGTCTGCTGCTTCGACTTAATGATGCAAGAGCTCCTGTGGTATTTTCTTAGAACACCCGCTGCCAGCCCAGTCATTTGGTACTGCTTTTCCTGTAAAATAAATATGACGTTTTGTGTTTAAATGAAGCGAAGCAAAGCTCTCGATTTACCGGTCAATCTACGCACCTACCCTCACCTATGGTCATGAACTTTGGGTAGTGACCGAAAGGACAAGACCGCGGATACAAGCAGCCGAGATGAGTTTCCTCCGCAGGATGGCTGGACGCTCCCTTAGAGATGAGTTTCCTCCGCAGGGCGGCTGGACGCTCCCTTAGAGATGAGTTTCCTCCGCAGGGTGGCTGGACGCTCCCTTAGAGATGAGTTTCCTCCGCAGGGCGGCTGGACGCTCCATTAGAGATGAGTTTCCTCCGCAGGGTGGCTGGACGCTCCCTTAGAGATGAGTTTCCTCCGCAGGGTGGCTGGACGCTCCCTTAGAGATAGGGTGAGGAGTTCGGTCACCCGGGAGGAGCTCGGAGTCGAGCCGCTGCTCCTTCACATTAAGAGGAGTCAGCTGAGGTGGCTTGGACATCTGTACCGGATCCTCCTGGACGCCTCCCTAGGGAGGTGTTCCAGGCATGTCCCTCCTCCCTAGGGAGGAGTTTCAGGCATGTCCCTCCTCCCTAGGGAGGTGTTCCAGGCATGTCCCTCCTCCCTGGGAAGGAGTTCCAGGCATGTCCCTCCTCCCTAGGGAGGTGTTCCAGGCATGTCCCTCGGGGAGGACACCCTGGAGAGTCTATAAGCCCTTTTCGACTAGTACCTTCTCTGCGTGCTTCTACTCGCCACGCTCTTCTCCACTACGGGCCGAGACGGGTAAAGGCTGGTAGTAGTAGGTACTTATTCTGCCAAGGTTCTAAGCGTGCTGAGTCGGCCCTGGATCTGACGTCACCACCTTCCACGCCACTGATTGGTCGGGGGCGGGGCCGTCAGACCTTTGAATATATATATATATATATATATATATATATATATATATATATATATATATATATATATATATATATATATATATATATATATATATATATATATATATATAACCATCCAAACGGAAATATGAAGATAAACATAGGAGGTTTTTAACAGAGTGGGAGAGCAATACATCCCGCCAGGCCGTGGTATACGCTCATTATATCACAGCTGAGCGGCGTCTCTGGCCCCACGCCAAGTGATGTATTGCTTTTATAACGGTTACCAATAATGTAAATATGAAAGAGGAACTCACAATATATTTTATGTCGTTTTTAATTAATCAGAAATATATATTATCCGGTAAAAAAAGCCCCACTGTGGCAAAAAATAGTCCCGGCTCTCCAGATGTAGCTCCGCATGTCGTCTTTTGATCGTCTTTTTTTTCAGAGACAGCCACTCGTCAATCCATTCATCCATCGTTAGCTCCTCCCCGGGGATCAAAGTTTACTGTCAACATGACAAATTAATTTTTTACGAAAAATACAAAAATAACACCAGCTACTTTTTGCTACCTGCTGTAACCGTAACAGTTGGTTGTTGTCATGGATATGTTGCTGCTTCCCTGACACGGAATGATATGCTTTAGAATAGAAGCTGCGGTATATAAAAAAAGATTGTCCTTTATTTCTCCCTCAATGGGGAAATTAACTTTGTGCAGCAGCAGTACACTCACACATGCAGGGAAAGGGTAAAAAAAAAAAAAATATATATAATTATGAAATATAAACAGTATAGGCTACTGTATACATTGAAATGAAAAATAATTTGCTCATTATACCACAGTTAACAACCAATCAGATTGCATGATTTCACCTTTCCGTTTTATAATGGTATTTTTACGTCTCAGAGAGCAGGGAGTGAAGGATGTGGCTCTTTGCAGTAACATAGTAACCAATTGTGGCTCTTAGCCTCTGACTGGTTGGCCACCCCTGAACTAGAGGTTTACTAACACTAACTAGAGGTTTACTGAACACTAACTAGAGGTGTACTAACACTAACTATAGGCTTTACTAAACAGAAAGGTTTTAAGTTTAGTTTTAAAGGTGGAGGTGGTGTCAGCCTCCTTAACCCAGATTGGAAGTTGGTTCCATAGTAATGGTGCCTGATAGCAGAACTCTCGCCCTCCAAATCTACATTTGGATACTCTAGGAACTACTAGTAAACCTGCACTCTGAGAATGGAGAGCTCTGCCAGGAACATAAGGCACTATCAGGTCTTGCAAATATCGCGGAGCTAAGCTGTTTTGGGCTTTATACGCAAGTAATAAAATTTTGAATTGGATTCTGAATTTTACGGGTAGCAAATTAAGTGAGGCTAACACTGGAGAGATGTGGCCCAACACTCTTCCTCCTGTAGCCACGTTTCTGTTAAACAGAAAATATCACTTCTGGTCTCGGTAATTAAATCGTTTAAAAGTAGAGACTTGGAGCTTAACAATCGTATATTTAGTAGTCCGCATCTAATTTTTTGGTGTCTAATTGGTACCAAATGCGCATTGGTTTTAAATTTTACAATGTTATTTTGACTAACACCCGTATGCAACTGGTAAACTTTTGGGGGGCAGGGAATTGACACCAATTCTATTTTGCTAGGCACCTTGTTAAAGTCACCGATTACATAATGCATTCCTACAGTTTTATTGGCAGGCGTTAGTCCCTGAGAAGCAGCAGAGAAGCGGAGCAGAGAAATTTTATACACAAGTAATAACATTTTGAATTAGATTCTGAGTTTTACGGGGAGCCAATGGAGTGAGGCTAACACTCCCCTAGACCGGGGAGTTCTTGGGTGGTACTGTGTGTACCTTGTTATGTTTTCTTTCTTTATTTTTTCATTTAAGTTTTAGAGTCCTGATTGTCAGATACAAATAATTCTATCCTAACCTATTAAATTAGATTTGAATCGATTTAATCAGAGTATAAGTCATTTTGAACATCTCACTTCTGTGTCAAGAGTTGCCTCCATCTTCAATCTTAGCTGTTTTTTTAGGACATGTCACTGAACTGTGACACCATCAGTTATAGCCCCACCACAGCCCACATCTTCTTCATCAATACTGTTATTTTGTGTACTGTATGTACTTGCTTACATCCTGTACCACGACAGTTATTTACAACTCAAGAAATCAAGAAAAGTTGCCATGGTATAGACCCTGGTAGTTCAAATAAATGAAAAAACAAATGTGATTCTTACTTACATTTTGACTGCAGACAATATGAATTCAAGATGTGTTTTTTTTTACTTCATTTTATTTATTATTATACTTACATTTTTCCATTTCAGGCAGACCGGTCTACAGTAGGTCCCGGCCTATGACACCGGGAGGAGAGACCGGTCCAGGTCCAGGAGGAGAGACCGGTCTAGGTCCAGGAGGAGAGACCGGTCTAGGTCCCGATCTCCGTCACCGGAGAAACACTTTCTGGATCCTGCAGCACCTGCAGCTGACTCAATATCAGACTCTGAAAGTTGCCCAAACATTCAATAACAACTTTATTCATATATTGCTGAGTGACATCAGTTCGTACCAACCAACATTTCATGGTAGTTTTATTTCAAAAGACAACTTTAGGGAACCGGTTTTTCGTTGCAAATTCTATTTTAATGTTTTTTTGTTTTTTTTGACACAGTTATGGGATGTTTTAGGATCTGGCTTTTATCTCCAGTAGTCGTCCCATACGGTCGTCATGGTGACAGAGATGGCCGACCTGTAGCAGCTCCAGCTGATGGTCCAGTCTTAGTCCTGGACCAGCAGATCCAGACTAAACCAGCTGATGGTCCAGTCTTAGTCCTGGACCAGCAGGTCCAGACTAAACCAGCTGATGGTCCAGTCTTAGTCCTGGACCAGCAGATCCAGACTAAACCAGCTGATGGTCCAGTCTTAGTCCTGGACCAGCAGATCCAGACTAAACCAGCTGATGGTCCAGTCTTAGTCCTGGACCAGCAGATCGGTGTGGTGCCTGAAGACGCTACTGATGCTGCATCAGCAGGTTCCCCTAACAGAACCAAGCCTGCCGTTGTTATTGACAGGTTCCACCGTTGTGATTGACAGGTTCCACCGTTGTGATTGACAGGTTCCACCGTTGTGATTGACAGGTTCCACTGTTGTGATTGACAGGTTCCATCATTGCGATTAACAGGTTCCATCATTGTGATTGACACGTGCCATGGTTGTGATTGACAGGTTCCATGGTTGTGATTGACAGGTTCCATCATTGTGATTGACAGGTGCCATGGTTGTGATTGACAGGTTCCATGGTTGTGATTGACAGGTTTCTACCTTCATATGATCATGTGGTTGATTGTGAGATTGTTGCAGCTCCACTCTTGTGTAACTTATCTGGTGATGTGGAGACTGTCGTGTCCTCCATGTGGTCGTGAACTTATTGATGACGTCAAGTTTCCTCATATTCTGCACTTCACTGCATCACCAGTGAGTGTCGCCAACGGACCAAACCTCAGAAAAGTGCGTACGCCAGACCATCACTTTTTGAAAACTCGACCATGAGTGTAGAAAGTGGCGTACACACGTTTTTGTGCGCCACACTCTTTGTACACGAGGCCCCAGGAGACTTGTAATGTTGCGCACCGTAAGAGACAGTTGCAGGAAGAAGGAATAACTGGAACTCTTCCTCACTTGGCCTCCTCAAAGCCAGAATTCGTTTTAAGTGTTGTGAAAAAGGGGGTAAGCTTTGATGTCCCAGTTTTGGGAATATGTCGTACATCTGAAAAGTACAAATTGTTGCATATTAAGGAGAGAAAAGAAAAAAATTATGAAATATTGCAAGTTGCCGCTATCTGCAAAAAGATACAAGTTAGAATCACTTATAGTCCTGGTTTTTCAGATTCGGGTTGTACCACCTACATTTAATGTTGTTAAATTACAATTGCACCTGTCAACAGCTATCATGACGACCTAAATATTTTCCAGTATATTTCCCTCCGAGGCTCACGGAGATTACTGTCCATCCATCTCATCATCCCGGCAGAGAAGAATTTGGCTGCCAAACACTTGTTATGTAGAGCATGACTGAAAGAGTGCTTCACTGAGCTTGCAATCCATATGAATCTACATTTTCCATTTGATATGACTGTGTCCTTCCCTTTACTAATTTATTTATCCATTTTCCATCTGTATCTAAGGTCATTAAGAGGAGAGGATTTAAGCAATGTTTAGTGATGAGCCGAGATACTGGCCTCCTCCGTTCTCTTCATGCTGTCTTCTACATCCCTCTAAATCATTGAGAGATTTCCTTCGGTCTGTCCTCATGATATAGTAAAAAACTGAGGCAAACATTTCTGTTTTTGCGATTCATACCGCATGTTAGAGGTGATGTGTTTCATGTTCATACGTTCCTCCGTGACACTGGACTAGTTTAGATTTACAACATAATGGATGTAATAAAACACCAGACATGCTCCTTCAGCTATCTAAGTATGACCGAAGGAGTTTTTAGTCTATGCAGAATTAAAGATGCAATTACATTATCGTAGCAACAACAGCATAAACCTTCACTGTACTGTATGTTAACATCTCCTAGCTTATAATGGCAGCTTTTACTTTGTTCTGTCGGCCTTGTTTCGTTTTTCTTCATTTGTCTCTATTGGTCTTTCTTTCTGAGGGCAAGACCTTAATTTGACAAAAAAATAAAGTCTTTGTTAAATGTTATCCTTGTTTTTCCCCCGGTCTGACCTCACCCCTCATTGCAATACATAAATTACCAATTCTAACTCTAATAATTATTCCTGGCATTATCATGATATATTGTTTCATAGTGTATTATTAGTTATGAAATCTCATGGCCCCTCCTTGAACCGCCACCTTACTGCGGTGGAGGGGTTTGTGTGCCCGAGTGATCCTAGGAGCTATGTTGTCGGGGGCATTACACCCTAGGTAGGGTCTCCCATGGCAAACAGGTCCTAGGTGACGGGCCAGACTAAGAGCGGTTCACAAGCTTGTTATGAGGAGGAAACCAACAAGGACCGCTACGTCACCCGGATCGGTGTCACCGGGGGCCCCTCTCTGGAGCCAGGCCTGGGGTTGGGGCTCCTCCCTGGAGCCAGGCCTTGGGGTTGGGGCTCGTAGGCGAGCGCCTGGTGGCCGGGTCTTTGCCCGTGGGAACCGGCCGGGCTCAGCCTGAAACGGCGACGTGGGCCCACCTTCCCGTAGGCCCACCACCCGCAGGAAGGACCATGAGAGGCTGGTGCCTTGTGATCTGGCTAGCAGTCGTGGCGGGGTGCCTCGACAACCCAATCCCTGGACTAAAACCCTCACAGTGGGGACATGGAATGTCACCTCGCTGGGGGGGAAGGAGCCGGAGCTTGTGCGTGAGGTTGAGAGATACCGGCTAGATATAGTCAGGCTCACCTCCTCACATAGCTTGGGCTCTGGAACCCAGCTCCTTGAAAGGGGCTGGACCCTCCACTACTCTGGAGTTGCCCAGGGTGAGAGGCGGTGGGCTGGTGTGGGCTTGGTTATAGCCCCCCAGCTCAGCCGCCATGTGTTGGAGTTCACCCCGGTGAACGAGAAGGTCGCTTCCCTGCGCCTTCGGGTCGGGAAAAGGTCTCTCACTGTTGTTTGTGCCTACAGGCCGAACAGCAGTGCGGAGTACCCGGCCTTCTTGGGGTCCCTGGGAGGAGTACTTGATGGTGCTCCAACTGGGGACTCCATTGTTCTACTGGGGGACTTCAACGCTCACGTGGGCAATGACAGTGATACCTGGAGAGGCGTGATTGGGAGGAACGGCCTTCCCGATCTGAACCCAAGCAGTGTTTTGTTGTTGGACTTGTGTTCTAGTCACAGTTTGTCCATAACGAACACCATGTTCAAGCATAAGGGTGTCCATCAGTGCACGTGGCACCAGGACACCCTAGGCCGGAGGTCAATGATCGACTTTGTTGTCGTTTCATCTGACCTTCGGCCGCATGTCTTGGACACTCGGGTGAAGAGAGGGGCTGAGCTGTCAACTGATCACCACCTGGTGGTGAGTTGGATGCACTGGCGGAGGAGGAGGTTGGATAGACCGGGCAGCCCCAAACGGATTGTAAGGGTCTGTTGGGAATGTCTGGCCAAGCCCTCTGTCAGGGACATCTTCAACTCCCACCTCCGGGAGAGCTTCTCTCAGATCCCGGGGGAGACGGGGGACATCGAGTCCGAGTGGACCATGTTCTCTGCCTCCATTGTCGACGCAGCGGCTCGAAGTTGTGATTGCAAGGTCTCCGGTGCCTGTTGTGGCGGCAATCCTAGAACCCGGTGGTGGACACCGGAAGTACAGGATGCCGTCAGACTGAAGAAGGAGTCCTACCGGGCTATGTTGGCCTGTGGGACTCCTGACGCAGTAGATAGGTACCGGCAGGCCAAGCGAGCCGCAGCTCGGGCAGTCCTGGAGGCAAAAACTCGAGTTCAGGGAGGCCATGGAGGAAGACTTTCGGTCGGCCTCGAGGAAATTCTGGAGGACCGTTCGGTGCCTCAGAGGGGGGAAGCAGTACTCTGCCAGCACCGTTTACGGTGTGGGTGGGGAGCTGTTGTCCTCAACTGGGGACATCGTCAGACGGTGGAAGGAATACTGCGAGGATCTCCTCAACCAAACTGACATGCCTTCCACTGAGGAAGCAGAGAGTGGGGACTCTGGGGTGTGCTCATCCATCACCCAAGCCGAGGTCACTGAGGTGGTTCGTAAGCTCCTCAGTGGCACCGGGGGTGGATGAGATTCGCCCTGAGTACCTCAAGTCTCTGGATGTCGTAGGGCTGTCTTGGTTGACACGCCTCTGCGACATCGCATGGAGGAAGGGGACAGTACCGCTGGAGTGGCAAACCGGGGTGGTGGTCCCTCTGTTTAAAAAGGGGGACCGGAGAGTGTGTTCCAACTATAGGGGGATCACACTTCTCAGCCTCCCCGGGAAAGTCTACGCCAGGGTACTGGAGAGGAGAATACGGCCGATAGTTGAACCTCGGATTCAGGAGGAACAATGCGGTTTTCGTCCCGGTCGTAGAACACTGGACCAGCTCTACACCCTCCGCAGGGTGCTCGAGGGTTCATGAGAATTTGCTTAACCAGTCTACATGTGCTTTGTGGATCTGGAGAAGGCATTTGACCATGTCCCTCGTGCCATTCTGTGGGGGGTGCTGAGTGAGTATGGGGTCCGGGGCCCTCTATTAAGGGCTGTCCGGTCTGATCGGAGTCTGGTTCGCATTGCCGGCAGTAAGTCAGACTTGTTCCCGGTGCATGTTGGACTCCGGCAGGGCTGCCCTTTGTCACCGGTCCTGTACATGATTTTTATGGACAGGATTTTTAGGCGCAGCCAGGGGCCGGAGGGGATCCGGTTTGGGAACCACACCGGGAAAGGGTGGCGTGCCTTCTCCGGGTAGGTGGAGAAGTCCTGCCTCAGGTGGAGGAGTTCAAGTATCTTCATGGTCTTGTTCACGAGTAAGGGAATGATGTAGCGGGAGATTGACAGACGGATCGGTGCAGCGTCCGCAGTTATGCGGTCGATGTACCGGACCGTCGTGGTGAAGAAGGAGCTGAGTCAAAAGGTGAAGCTCTCGATTTACCGGTCAATCTACGCACCTACCCTCACCTATGGTCATGAACTTTGGGTAGTGACCGAAAGGACAAGATCGCGGATACAAGCGGCCAAGATGAGTTTCCTCCGCAGGGTGGCTGGACGCTCCCTTAGAGATACCTTAGGGACACGCTGGAGAGACTATTGGCACTTTTGCACTAGGACTTACTCGGCCCGACTCGGCTCGTCACGCCTCTACCCGTTTGTTTTTCCACAGCCAGGGGAGAAGTGGGCAGGTTGGGGTGAAGCTGCTGTGACGTACTCGATTGCACAACCGCTTTGTTCATGTCGGCGCTGATCAGAAATCAGCTGGAGCCGCGAGCGGCTGAGAGTAAAACAGCCCGTCTACATCCCTTTTTGAATTCTCTCGTCAGTCACCAGGTTTATGAACATCTGCACCTCAGAGTTGGATCACCAAACAGACGTTTTGCGCTTTATAATAAAATCGCCGCGAGCCACGGGTCGCTCTCGCGCTGACTCCCTCTTCCTGATTCAAACGTCTGACGGCCCCGCCCCCCGACCAATCAGAGGCGCGGAGGGTGGTGACGTCCCCGCCCCCCAACCAATCACTGGCGCGGAGGGTGGTGACGTCGGAAATAGTCCCCGCTCAGCCCCGTATAGAACCTCGCTGAAATGGTTACAGAAAAAGGTATCGGCTTGGAGCGGCTCTACCCGTCTCAGCCCTAGTGCAAAAGGGCAAAACGGGTAGAACCGAGCTGAGGTGGTACTAGTGCAAAAGGGGCATAAGTCTCTCGGCTGGCCTGGGAACGCCTCGGACTCCCCTCGGAGCAGCTGGAGGAAGTGTCTGGGGTGACGGAACTCTGGGCATCTCTGCTGAGACTGCTGCCCCCGCGACCCGGGAACGGAAAGCGGCGGACGATGGATGGATGGATGGATGGATGGATGGATGGATGGATGGATGGATGGATGGATGGATGGATGGATGGATGGATGGATGGATGGATGGATGGATGGATGGATGGATGGATGGATGGATGGATGGATGGATGGATGGATGGATGGATGGATGGATGGAAATCTCATGGGATGTTAAACTATAGTATTATTATATTGTTCTATATTATAGTATAGTGATATCATTTTGCTATATGTTATAATATTATAAAATTATTATGTTATATTAGGATATTACTATATTATTATGCTATATTTATATTATATCGTGCTACACAGCTCTATATGATAATTATTTATTTGTTATTTATTCTCAAATTAATATTCTTAATTTATTTATCTACATTCATCATATTATTAACAGGCACACACACACACACACCTAGATACATATAATTGTAACTGATGTCGTCTTTTGTCGCTGTTTGCACTGTATGTTAATAAATAATAATACAAATAATAATAAAAAAAATAAAAAATGTTATCCTTGTTTTGTCTGAAGCTCTGCAGTCTACATGTAACGCAATGACAAAAGCTTTCTTTACTCTTTTTCTCCGATTTTTGTCAACTCCTTTCATACACACATACTGCGGGGTTTTGCTGTTCCACGACGGATGTGTTTGGATTATAAGAATATGTTCACAGTCAACCAAATTGTCCAATTTTGTTCAAGTTCTGATCTGATTCATGGTCCCCATGTAGTTCTGATCAATCAGACTTTCACGTGTAAGTGACCAGCTGTTATTGGGGATTGGTGAAGTCTCAGCATTGACTGCCAACATTTTCATCTCTTGTGGCTGGTCGACTTTTATTATATTATGCCAAGTTATCCAGATCAGGAATATCACACTATTCTTCTTGTGGAGGGTTCGTCCAGGTACTTTTTTTTTCCAATCACTTAAAAAACAAGGAATAATTAAAGCTGCAAGCAGCGATGAACGGCCCTCCACCCTTGTGCACGTTCAGGCTGCAGTGGAAGCTTGTATGACTTGCATGTAGATTCTTCAGGCCTGGACATTTAGCGGATGAAACCACCCACGACTTTCTATATTAAACCATTCAAAAGTTATGGTAGAAAGTAGGAATTATCAGATATCGACCAATCAGAAGAAGGGGCGGGGCTAATTCAGGCCAATGAAGGTCGAGTACTCAATACCAAGTCCGATGACACCACCCACGACTCTCTATATCAAACCATTCAGAAGTTATGGCAGAAAGTAGGAACTATCAAATATGAACCAATCAGATGAAGGGTGGGCGCGCTTTTTGGCGTCTATCGTCGCCACAGTAACGCTTTTGACTGAGAAAAGTTCATGCGCATCGTTGCAGGATGGAGACGCACATTTTGATGTCTAACACACCTGGGTGCACGTTACGGTTCGGGCCGTATTAACTGCTGAAGGAATTGCATAAATTGCGCCAAAATTACACGATTAATTCAAAATGGCCGACTTCCTGTTGGGTTTCAGCCATGGCGCCAAGAGACTTTTCTTTAAGTTGTGACATGATACAGGTGTGTACCGATTTTCGTGCATGTACGTCAAACCGTATTGTGGGGCTTGAGGCACAAAGTTTTCTAGGGGGCGCTGTTGAGCCATTAGGCCACGCCCATTAATGCAAACCATTGAATATCAAATTTTTCACCAGTCCTGGCTTGCGTGCAAAATTTGGTGACTTTTGGGGCACGTTTAGGGGGGCAAAAAGGGCCTCCTTTCGTCAGAAAAGAAAGGAAAAGGAAAAAAAGGAAAATTCCTACAGATACAATAGGGCCTTCGCACTGTAAGTGCTCAGGCCCTAATAACAGCAGCACGGAGGATAATGAACAGCCCAGTAGAAGTCGCCTTCTTTTGCGCTTTGGTGCTGGTACTGACCAACCAGGACTTAGCACTATTCCTCGTCGCCTTCTTCATTAATGGAAGGCGAGAACGTGAAGAAATGGCAAATGGAGCCGGAGCTGTGCCGTCATATCCATGCTACCCGTTTCCACCAGAGCAGCATGGACACTTTGGATGAAGGTGCAGCAGTCAGGACTGGAGGGAAGGGGTTATTGGTGTTTACATGGCCGTGCGCAACTGGGTTATTGCTAATATTCCGGTTAGAAAAGGGTTATTGATGGATGGAAACATATTGAGATAGGTACAGCTCCCCTTTGATCCTGAACAAGACCTAGCCGTTATAGAAAGTGAAAGGATATCTCAACTGGTGGGTGTTAAATCAATGTTTATAGGATTCATACCACTAATTCAACACTATGTTGAACTTTGTTCGTGCAACTTCTGCTTCTGGTTTAAATCACCCACCCTTTAATAGTATAAACTGTAGAAATGTGGCTTTTTTTGTTTGCAGCAAATTCCCTTGAATTCACTTGTATTCTTCACAAGTCTGCTGACTAAGTAGCCACATCCTGACAGAGTGGGATTGCTCTCAAGTACACTGCCACTGTCATACTGTTGTGATTGCCTGTGGAAAAAATAACCAGCTCTGATGGGGAAGCAGCCCCAGGCCATGACACATTACCACACAGTGAAAGGCACATATACACAATTGGTCACATTTTCAATCATCAAATGAGAGACCATGCTCCTCGTCATTCATCTATGTTCTATGGCTAAACAAAGTTGTTCTAGTTTCTCAACAAAGGGTTTTCACAGTTCTTTTCCCATTACAATATTTCCACAGTCTATATGTATTATTCTCTTAATGACACAAATGTTACAGATTTTTCATTTACCATATACACAAGATGAAAGCAGGATCTACTTGTACGAAATGCTATGGACCACACTGAAACAGTATTTATAAGGTTCAAGGTTCAAGGTTCACTTTGTCATTCCAAAATTCCAAGTACAAGTGGAACTAATTTTTGTTGCCACTGGCTTAAAGCAAGCAATAAAAACAATTAAAACACTAAACACTCTAAACACTAAAAGATAAGGACACAGGCCGCTCGGTGGTACAGTGGGTTAAGCAAGCTGCTCATATACTGAGGCTACAGTCCTCCTGCGGAGGTTGCAGCTTAGAATCCCGGCCTGTGCACCTTTGCTGCATGTCATCCCCATTCTCTCTCTCTCTATCCCCTTCCTGTCTGCAACTTGAATAAAGGGCCACTAAAGCATAAAAAGGAAAAAGGACACTAGGCTAAAAACTAAAACGCTGTATGCATACTCAAAAGTGCAGAAGGATATACAGAGTTCAAAGTGTTTGGTGCAGAACTGTAGACAGTTAGACAGGGAACGGGTTCTGTTTATTTAAAAGTCTTATGGAGTTGGGGGGGGACTGTGGCTGATCTGCACCTGTTGCTCAGAAACCTTCTGCCTGAGGGCGGGAGGGGGAACAGGTCAGGATGGGTGGGATCCACCAGGATTTAGTTTGCCCTTGATATGCAACGATTGTGTGCGATGTCCTGGATGGATGTGAGGGAAGTGCTGGTGACTTTGGCTGCAGCATCCACCACTCTCTGCAGGGCTTTTCCATCGGCTGCCATACAGCTTTCATGCCAGATGGAGATGCAGTTGAATTGAATCCATCCTAACATTCAACATAACAGCCTGGTTTGGTTCACTCAGCATCACCCCCCGGGACAGTTTAAATAAAATAGTCAAACTCAGCAATAAAATCATAGGTCAGGAACAGGAACCTCATCAACATCTACAGTACTCAGGTCAAGAAAAAAGGCACACAGATCGCAACAGACACAACACACACATTACATGACAACTACACTCTACTACCATCAGAATCAGATACAGGTCACTCCCGCTCCGGACAAAGAGCATCATCCAGTTTCATCCCCACCTCAATCCCACTTTTAAACACGTAACCCGTCTTTCCTTTTTCTATAGACCTGTTTTTCTTTTATCCTATGTAACTTTTTTATCCTGTAGCCTATGTGATTGTTTTTAACCCTTGCTACGAGTACTTGTGCTTATGTAGGAATTTATAGGTTATAGGTTTCAGTGTGGGTTTAGATGACGACCTGACCAGTCTGGACTGCTAACATGCTGTAAGAGTGGGAGTGGTAAAACTGCCTGTTATAGAAACATGGAGCTCATCATGAAACTACATTTTTGTGTGCAGGTTTTTTTGTTTTAATACAGAAAAAAAAAAAGAGTTTGGGATTTTGCTTGAAAGCTTACTTTCAGATAGAAGTGGAAGCGAAGATCCACAGTACTTTAATGTTGCACAAATGATTATACCACTATGTCCTCTTCCCTAGGGCTAGGCGTCTGATTTCGTTGAGAAAACAAATCCGTTTGTCTCTGCCCTGACAACTGAAGCTGAATACATCTATCCTCAGAGTACCTCCTCTACATGCTTTTAAAATCCATCAAGACTACCATTTCCAAACCTGACCTTCACAACCCCATCACCTCATCTGCCAAAGGGAATGGGATCTTTGAAAGATAACCTTGTGCCCAGGTTTGAACACTGACTAAAGCCTCAATTTCCTCATTAATTACCTGTATTGTTGTATTACAAGACGTCAATACACGAGCAGAGTTATTTGTCTGTATACGTGGCCAGTAGCGACGCGTCATCGTTACACTGAATATTCATGTATTTACTGGTGTCCGGTTTATTTGTATCATTTTGGAGGCTGCGGATGTAAAATACCAGTTGTGCTGTGATCCAGCATGTATCACGTTGTTGATAGGACCCAAATGCAGGAGACAGGGTTCCAAAAAAGGTGATTTATTAATCCAAACAAAACCAAAAGCACTGAAAGGCAGGGATGACAAAAACACAAGAGTTTACCACTAGAGAACCAAAGAAACCTGACAGGACACAAGGAGGGTGGAAACAGTACGGACCAGCAGGGAGCAGGGAAAGACAAGACAAGATATACAGAAGGGTTGGGGTGCGGGCAGGCGGAAGCAGCAGCGGGATGACCAGAGGGGGGCGGGGGCCGCGCAGGCCAGCACGCATCTCCTGAAGTTCCGGCCTGCAAACATGCACAAAAGAGAAAAAAGGGGGGCCAGCACAAGAAACTACAGGAACGATGATGAAAATGATGGATATGAGATACTTAGAATGAATAAAAATGGAAATGGAGAACAGAGGAAGGGAAGAGGAGAAGATCCTCGGGGCCGGGCAGACCGGCGAGACAGTTCAGGGGGCCGTCTAGAGTCGGGGGGCTGTTCTCGGGATGGGGCAGATGGGATCCGGGGGGCTGCCTGTGGGGCAGATGGGGTCCTTGGTCCCGGCTGAGGGACACACAGGGTCCTTGGCAGGGGCCTGGGTGCCAGCTGAGGTGTGTCCGGGACCACCACTGGAACAGGTTGGGGCCGTCGTCATCGTCATGACGTCTCCCTTGAGCCTGGGTCCACCTCAAGCCAGGCGTTCTCCCCCAGAACGGACACTCCTCTTCTTCCATACGGCGCTGACATTGCCCCCATCTTTACCTGAACTGAGCCTGAAGGCTCTTGGGCCCACCTAGAGCCAGGTGCGTTCCCCAAAAGAGTGAATCCTGCTCCTGCTCCTTCCTCCTCCCGGCAGAATAATTCAAAGAGAGTATGGGTCCATTGTGGCTGGTCCGCTCAGTCACGTTGCGTTGTTGATAGGACCCAAATGCAGGAGAGCAGGAATTCCAAAAAAGAAGATTTATTAATCCAAACAAAACCAAAAGCAGGGATAACAAAAAAACACAAGAGCTTGCCACTAGAGAACCAAAAAAAACCTGACAAGACACAAGGAGGGTGGAAACAGTACGGACCAGCAGGGAGCAGGGAAAGACAAGACCAGATATACAGAAGGGTTAATGAGACACAGGTGCAGACAATCAGGGCAGATGGGAAACAGGAACGTCAAGACAAAACTGGAACACAAAGACATGGGTTTCAAAATAAAACAGGAACTGACAAAACCGTGACATTTACATTCTCACATTTATTTATTTATTTATTATTTATCCTGATGTTCATTAACCCTTGTACTGTCTCTGACAGTATGACCTATTTCTCCTGTCCTTCTTTCCTCCTGCTCTCTCCTTCCTTCTCCCTTCCTCTTTTCTCCTTTCCTTCTTTCTTTCCTCCCTTCCTCTTTTCTCCTTTCCTTCTTTCTTTCCTTCCTTCCTTCTTTTTTCCCTTCCTTCCTTCTTTCCTCCCTTCTTTCTTTTCTCCCTTCCTTCCTTCTTTTTTCCCTTCCTTCCTTCTTTCCTCCCTTCTTTCCTTCCTTCTTTCTTTTCTCCCTTCCTTCCTTCCTTCCTTCCTTCCTTCCTTCCTTCCTTCCTTCCTTCCTTCCTTCCTTCCTTCCTTCCTTCCTTCCTTCCTTCCTTCCTTCCTTCCTTCCTTCCTTCTTTCCTTCCTTCTTTCATTCCTTCCTTCTTTTCTCCTTTCCTTCCATCTTTCCTCTTTCCTTCTTTTCTCCCTTCTTTTCTCCCTTCCTTCCTTTGTTTCTTTCTTCCTTCTTTCCTCCCTTCCTCCCTTCCTCCTACCTTGACCTGAAGACAGCACAATGATTAAGACATATTGTCAAAATTAAATATGTTTTCCTATTAATTAAACAGATCAAACAAGCAAAGTATGTTGTGTTCACTGCTCATAGATTAAAGATGTAGATAAATAATGAGCCAGCCTGACAACAGCCCGCCTTGGAGCTGGAACCATGTTCATGTTGTTAATAAATGCACGTATTGGGGGGGTTGACCCAGCAGATCTCCAAGGAATTCAGCCAGCAGAATCCCCCCCATTACCCCTTCTATGTCCGTCCTTACGCACTTGCTCTTACTGTAAACTCCCTGCTCTTCTCCAGTCTGTCGGTATGGTGTCTGTTTTCCTCTCCCTGTCTGCCTCACATGTTCCTCTTTGTTTCCAACTCCCACCACTGTCTCTTTCTGCTTCAGACCTCAAATCAGCAGAATCAGCATCAAAACAGAAGCTGTGAAGGAAGTGAAACCACTCTTATTGTTCATAAGTCATTTCTGTGACGTGAACTTGTCTCAGTGGGCGAAGCGTTGGTCTTGTTTTCAGCCGTAAGGCAGGACTGCCACCCTGTGGCCACAGCGGGGCCCAGGTCACAATCTTCAAGTAGCCCCTTTTCAAGTAAAACTGAAGACATCGTTGCTTCTGCACTAACTAAACAGTCATCAAATGAACCTTCAGACATGACAGGTGTCTTCCTTAGAAAGACCTGCAGTATATCAGTTAAAAGTGAAATCCTGAAGGCATTTTAGGCTCATCTTCTAGCAGCAAGATTACAGGACTGTCTCAGAAAATTACAATATTGTGATAAAGTTCTTTATTTTTTGTAATGCAATTAAAAAAACATAAATGTCATACATTCTGGATTCATTACAAATCAACTGAAATATTGCAAGCCTTTTATTATTTTAATATTGCTGATTATGCTTACAGTTTAAGATTAAGATTCCCAGAATATTCTACTTTTTTTAGATAGGATATTGGAGTTTTCTTAAGCTGTAAGCCATGATCAGCAATATTAAAATAATAAAAGGCTTGCAATATTTCAGTTGATTTGTAATGAATCCAGAATGTATGACATTTTTGCATTACAGAAAATAAAGGACTTTATCACAATATTCTAATTTTCTGACAGTCCTGTAGTACATAAATTAAAAACATAACAATATGCAGAGGCCGCTCTTTTATTTACAAATGAAATACATGATAGAATGAGTGTTACATCTTTTTCTCCCTGATACAAGTGTTGGGCCACAGTCCTATGTGAACCTGGGAAGCCTTAATTTCAACTTTAAGGCCCAGCTCTGAGGCCTCAGTCTGAGACCAGCCTTGATCTCTTACCCTGGATTCACACTGAAAGAGTCACACGCGTCCAGCTGCCATTCATTTTCTATGAAAGTGCGCTGTCAGAGGCGTCAGAGGCATTGGAGGGGTTGGAGGCGTCCAGAGCGTCAATTTGAAGTTGAAAAATCTCAACTTTATGCAAATGAGCAGCAGTGACGCTGAGGCAGCATCCAATCACAGACCGGGATTCCTGAAGAAAGAACCTCAATGCAGATTGTACTTTCATGTTCACACAAACGTACACTCATGATGACCAGAGGGGAGTGGGGGACCGCAGGCAGGTGGAAGCAGCAGCTGGATGACCGGGGGTGGGGGCCGCAGGCCAGCACGCAGCTCCCGAAGCTCCGGCCCAATCAGCAAGTCCCAGGTTAGGTTCAGGGTCGGGGAAAGGTTGAGAAGGGGCAGGGCCCCCCTTTGGGAAGCCTTCTTTATATTTCTGAGTTAATTCCGCGTAGATAAGAGTGAGTCTGATGCTCCTTAACAAGGTTGGTCCTGGATCAACAGCAACCGTCGGGGAGTCCCAAATTTTTGCTGATTTGACTGCTGTTTTTACCAGAACTGCTCATGTGAAACACCTAACTGATGGTTGAGGAGCTGGATGATCTGAACTATTATATTTGCTACATCGATCCAACTTCGATCCAACATCGATCCAATAATTAAAAATCGTGCTTATTAATCACAAAACACAGTTTAAACATCATGACCAAATCCGCTCCGACCCGGTGTGTCAGTGTTCACCGCAGACAGACTGCAGCTTCATGATGGTTGATGTTGATCCAGGACCAACCTGGTTAAGGAGAACATCAAACTCACTCTTATTTATGTGGAAATAACTGAAATATAAAGAAGGCTTCCCAAAGTGTGATCCATGGTGAAAGAGGAAACTGAAGATGTGCAGCTATACACAGATATGTTTAGACTATATGCACTTTGTTCCTCCAGTTCTGCAGCAGCTTGAAAGCCCCGCCCACTGCAGGCGTCAACAGACTTTCAGTGTGAATCTACCATTACAGCTGACCTCATGGTTTGAAACAAAAAAACCTCTATAATGACTCAAAGCTCCAGCAGGCTTTGCATTTATGGCCCTTCGGTGATAAGGAATAGCCTCCTACAGACATCCTGCAGACCTCCAGCTGACCTCCAGCTGACGTCCTGCAGGCCTCCATGTCTTCTAACTTCCTCCCACCGAACAAAAAGACACGTTAGCAGAGGTGTCAAAAGTATTCCCATTCATTACTCAGGTAGAAGTATAGATACTAGAGTTTAAAAATACTCCTGTAGAAGTTGAAGTATCAACTCAAGTTTTTTACTCAAGTAAAAGTATAAAAGTACTGGTTTCAAAACTACTTAAAGTATAAAAGTGAAAGTAATGTAAGGGGGAAAAAAGCCATTAAGGACAAAAGCCATTGAAAATGAATGTATCTTAGTATAATGCAAATATATTAAAGAAGCATATATGTGTACTATTGAGCATTAACATGTGTTTCAGAGAGCAGCAGATATGATGACTAGTTGCCTATAAGTCATTATTGTAATGGTGCAAAAAGTCAAACGTTCATGTTCATGTTATCATTTATCCTAACCTTTATTGGAATGTACATCCAAGTTTAGTTGCAGGAATCTGAGGGAACGGATGTAAGAACAAAACTGGACAAGAACATCTGAAACAACCACAACCAAATTCACTCTATCCGGATGGAGCAATTTAACTGGATAGTTTTTTTTAAAGGCAGAAATGAAATAGAGTAACGAGGCTGTTTTTAAAATGTAAGGAGTAAAAAGTACAGATAATTGCGTGAAAATGTAAGGAGTAAAAGTAAAAAGTTGTCTGAAAAATAATTACTCCAGTGAAGTATAGATAACCAAAATTTCTACTTAAGTAAGGTAATGAAGTATTTGTACTTCGTTACTTGACACCTCTGCACGTTAGGTTGGTTGGTTTTTACCTAACTGACTAGGTACCTGTTCAGGGAGTACCCCACCCCGCCCTGAAGATAGCTGGGATAGGGGCCCCGGGGCCGGAACGGGGGGCCAGGGGGGCCCGGTGCCGGAACGGGGGGCCAGGGGGGCCCGGTGCCGGAACGGGGGGCCAGGGGGGCCCGGGGCCGGAACGGGGGGCCAGGGGGCCATCAAACCCTGAATAGCTGAATAAATGCAACATTCAGTGTAATCTGCATTTTAATGATTTAGACCTCAGGAATACAGAGCAGTCATATCTCCGCTGCACTGGGAAGTTATTTCAGCCTCATTTGAAGTCATGTTTTGACTTAACTCTCAAAGTGTCCTGAAGTCAATATCCACCCCAGCCCAGGGCCTGCAGCTACTAATAAGTTGCAGTTTTCTTCTACGTTCGTGCTAAGAGGAAAGCATGAAGTTACTTGGTACTGATAGCCTCTATGGTCAGTCAGTCTGATCGGTCCCATCATGACTTTAGCACTTAAATATTTTAAAAGTGACAGTTTCATCATCACAGCGTTGGTCTCAGTACGCAGAGGTACACTGTTACATTCATCAAGCACGTGTTCTGCTTTTATTTTGAAGGTCACATTTATCCTTACTTACATATTTTCTCCTTGGCAACCAGCCTGTGTACGCAGATACACAAGATACACAAGATACACAAGATACACAGTTCCATGTCCTACTATTAGCTAGATACAAGGACAATATCTGGATGACTATTACGTCTGTTCCTTTATACTATGTCTTTTAGACAGAGCTGGGTAGTAACGAGTTACATTTACTCCGTTACATTTAGTTGAGTAAGTTTTGGGAAATGTTGTACTTTTAGGAGTAGTTTTGAATCACTATACTTTTTACTTTTACTTGAGTAGATTTGTGAAGAAGAAACTGTTTCTCTTACTCCGCTACATTAGGCTACGTTGAGCTGTTACTTTTCTTTTATCCCTTTTATCCACATACGCGTCAATCTCATGAAATCAAGTGGAACTAAATTGGGTTGCCACTGGCTTAAAGCAAGCAATAAAAACAATTAAAACACTAAAAACTCTAAACACTAAAAAGTAAGGACACGGGCCGCTCGGTGGCGCAGTGGGTTAAGCAGTGGTTCATATACTGAGGCTCCTCCTGCAGTGGTCGCAGGTTCCAATCCCAGCCTGTGCACCTTTGCTGCATGTCATCCCCATTCTCTCTCTACCCCCTTCCTGCCTGCAACATATACAGAGTTCAAAGTGTTTGGTGCAGGACTGTAGACAGTCATTGTCGACAGGTTCTGTTTATTTAAAAGTCTTATGGAGTTGGGGGGGGACTGTCATGGAGCCGGGCTGATCTGCACCTGTTGCTCAGAAACCTTCTCCCTGAGGGCAGGAGGGGGAACAGGTCAGGATGGGTGGGATCCACCAGGATTTAGTTTGCCCTTGATATGCAACGACTGTGTGCGATGTCCTGGATGGATGTGAGGGAAGTGCCGGTGACTTTGGCTGCAGCAACCACCACTCTCTGCAGGGCTTTTCCATCGGCTGCCATACAGCTTTCATGCCAGATGGAGATGCAGTTGAATTGAATCCATCCTAACATTCAACATAACAGCCTGGTTTGGTTCACTCAGCATCACCGACCGGAGAAGTCTAAATAAAATAGTCAAACTCAGCAATAAAATCATAGGTCAGGAACAGGAACCTCATCAACATCTACAATACTCAGGTCAAGAAAAAAGGCACACAGATTGCAACAGACACAACACACATTACATGGCAACTACACTCTACTACCATCAGAATCAGATACAGGTCACTCCCATTCCGGACAAAGAGAGATCATCCAGTTTCATCCCCACCTCAATCCCACTTTTAATTCAATTCAATTCAATTTTATTTATATAGCGTCTAATACAACAGAGTTGTCTCTAGACGCTTTACAGAGACCCATACCCAGAACATGACCCCCGAGCAGATATTACATAAACAATGGCAGGTAAAAAACTCCCCTAGTGGGAGAAAAACCTTAAGCCAAACAGTGGCAAGGAAAAACTCCCCTTTAGGAGGGAAGAAACCTTGAGCAGGACCAGGCTCATCAGGGGGGACCCTCCTGCCGAGGGCCAGACTGGTGGGTCAGGGACGGCAACAGCACAGCAGGCAGGTGGAAGCAGCAACGGGATGACCGGGGGTGGGGACCGCAGGCCAGCACACAGCTCCCGAAGCTCCGGCCCAATCAGCAAGTCCCAGGTTGGGGTGCAGGGTCAGGAAAAGACTTGTGCTCCGTAATGCAAGCTACAAGCCACCCACGGCCACCTGCAGGACAAAAGAGAGAAAAGGGAGGAGAAGGGGGGGGCAGCAACGGGATGACCAGGGGTGGGGACCGCAGGCCAGCACACAGCTCCCGAAGCTCCGGCCCAATCAGCAAGTCCCAGGTTGGGGTGCAGGGTCAGGGAAAGACTTGTGCTCCGTAATGCAAGCTACAAGCCACCCACGACCACCTGCAGGTTCCGGTGTCCGGCAAAGGATGCTGCAACATGGACAAAAGAGAGAAAAGGGAGGAGAAGGGGGGGCCAGCACAAGAAACTACAGGAGCGACTCTGACACACTAAAGTTTACACTACCTAGAGATTTACCAACACCAGCTAGAGGTTTACTAAACACTAACTATAGGCTTTACTAAACAGAAAGGTTTTAAGTTTAGTTTTAAAGGTGGAGGTGGAGTCAGCCTCCTTAACCCAGATTGGAAGTTGGTTCCAAAGTAATGGTGCCTGATAGCAGAACGCCCGCCTTTTAAACACCTAACCCGTCTTTCCTTTTTCTATAGACCTGTTTTTCTTTTACCCAATGTAACTTTTTTATCCTGTAGCCTATGTGATTGTTTTTAACCCTTGCTACAAGTACTTGTGCTTATGTAGGAATTTATAGGTTATAGGTTTCAGTGTGGGTTTAGATGACGACCTGACCCGTCTGGACTGCTAACATGCTGTAAGAGTGGGAGTGGTAAAACTGCCTGTTATAGAAACATGGAGCTCATCATGAAACTACATTTTTGAGTGCAGGTTTTTTTGTTTTAATACAGAAAAAAAGAGTTTGGGATTTTGCTTGAATGCTTACTTTCAGATAGAATAGTGGAGGTGAAGATCCGCAGTACTTTAATGTTGCACAAATGATTATACCACTATGTCCTCTTCCCTAGGGCTAGGCTTCTTCTTTCGTTGAGAAAACAAATCCGTTTGTCTCTGCCCTGACAACTGAAGCTGAACACATCTATCCTCAGAGTACCTCCTCTACATGCTTTTAAAATCCATCAAGACTCTACCATTTCCAAACCTGACCTTCACAACCCCATCACCTCATCTGCCAAAGGGAATGGGATCTTTGAAAGATAACCTTGTGCCCAGGTTTGAACACTGACTAAAGCCTCAATTTCCTCATTAATTACCTGTATTGTTGTATTACAAGACATCAGTCAATACACGAGCAGAGTTATTTGTCTGTATACGTGTCCAGTAGCGACGCGTCATCGTTACACTGAATATTCATGTATTTACTGGTGTCCGGTTTATTTGTATCATTTTTGGAGGGTGTGGATGTAAAATACCAGTTCTGCTGTGATCCAGCATGTATCACGTTGTTGATAGGACCCAAATGCAAGAGACAGAGTTCCAAAAAGGGTGATTTATTAATCCAAACCAAAAGTACTGAAAGGCAGGGATGACAAAAACACAAGAGTTTACCACTAGAGAACCTGACAGGACACGAGGAGGGAGGAAACAGTATGGACCAGCAGGGAGCAGGGAGAGACAAGACCAGATATACAGAAGGTTAACGAGACACAGGTGCAGACAATCAGGGCAGATGGAAAACAGGAACGTCAAGACATAACTGAAACACAAAGACACGGGTTTCAAAATAAAACAGGAACTGACAAAACCATGACAGCATATTTACATTCTCATATTTATTGATGTATTTATTATTTATCCTGATGTTCATTAACCCTTGTTCTGTCTTTGGATCAAAATGACCTCATTCTCCTGTTCCTTTTTTCCTCCTGCTATCTCCTCCCTTCATCTTTTCTCCTTTCCTTCTTTCTTTCCTCCCTTCCTTCTTTTTTCCCTTCCTTCCTTCTTTCCCTCCTTCTTTCTTTCTCCCTTCCCCCCTTCCTTCCTTCCTTCCTTCCTTCCTTCTTTCCTCCCTTCCTTCCTTATTTCCTCCCTTCTTTCCTTCCTTCCTTCTTTTCTCCCTACCTTCCATCTTTCCTCTTTCCTTCTTTTCTCCCTTCCTTCCTTCGTTTCTTCCTTCCTTCTTTTCTCCCTTCCTTCCTTCGTTTCTTCCTTCCTTCTTTTCTCCCTTCCTTCCTTCGTTTCTTTCTTCCTTCTTTCCTCCCTCCTTTCCTTCCTTCCTTCTTTTCTCCCTACCTTCCATCTTTCCTCTTTCCTTCTTTTCTCCCTTCCTTCCTTCTTTCCTTCCTTCCTTCTTTTCTCCCTTCCTTCCTTCTTTTCTCCCTTCCTTCCTTCCTTCATTTCTTTCTTCCTTCTTTCCTCCCTTCTTCCCTTCCTTCCTTCCTTCTTTTCTCCCTTCCTTCCTTCGTTTCTTCCTTCCTTCTTTTCTCCCTTCCTTCCTTCATTTCTTTCTTCCTTCTTTCCTCCCTTCCTCCTTCCTTGACCTGAAGACAGCACAATGATTAAGACATATTGTCACAATTAAATATGTTTTCCTATTAATTAAACAGATCAAACAAGCAAAGTATGTTGTGTTCACTGCTCATAGATTAAAGATGTAGATAAATAATGAGCCAGCCCGACAACAGCCCACCTTGGAGCTGGAACCATGTTCATGTTGTTAATAAATGCACGTATTGGGGGGGTTGACCCAGCAGAATCCCCCCTATTACCCCTTCTATGTCCGTCCTTACGCACTTGCTCTTAAACGTCCTGCTCTTCTCCAGTCTGTCGGTATGGTGTCTGTTTTCCTCTCCCTGTCGGCCTCACATGTTCCTCTTTGTTTCCAACTGCCACCACTGTCTCTTTCTGCTTCAGACCTCAAATCAGCAGAATCAGCATCAAAACAGAAGCTGTGAAGGAAGTGAAACCACTCTTATTGTTCACAAGTCATTTCTGTGACGTGAACTTGTCTCAGTGGGCGAAGCGTTGCTCTTGTTTTCAGCCGTAAGGCAGGACTGCCACCCTGTGGCCACAGCGGAGCCCAAGTCACAATCTTCTAATAGCACCTTTTGAAGTAAAACTGAAGACATCGTTGCTTCTGCGCTAACTAAACAGTCATCAAATGAACCTTCAGACATGACAGGTGTCTTCCTTAGAAAGACCTGCAGTATATCAGTTAAAAGTGAAATCCTGAAGGCATTTTAAGCTCATCTTCTAGCAGCAAGATTACAGGACTGTCTCAGAAAATTAGAATATTGTGATAAAGTTCTTTATTTTCTGCAATGCAATTAAAAAAATAAAAATGTCTTTCTGACAGACATTCTGGATTCATTACAAATCAACTGAAATATTGCAAGCCTTTTATTATTTTAATATTGCTGATTATGGTTTACAGTTTAAGATTAAGATTCCCAGAATATTCTAATTTTTTGAGATAGGATATTTGAGTTTTCTTAAGCTGTAAGCCATGATCAGCAATATTAAAATAATAAAAGGCTTGCAATATTTCAGTTGATTTGTAATGAATCCAGAATGTATGACATTTTTGCATTACAGAAAATAAAGGACTTTATTACAATATTATAATTTTCTGACAGTCCTATAGTACATAAATTAAAAACATAACAATATGCAGAGGCCGCTCTTTTATTTACAAATGAAATACATGATAGAATGAGTGTTACATCTTTTTCTCCCTGATACAAGTGTTGGCCCACAGTCCTATGTGAACCTGGGAAGCCTTCATTTCAACTTTAAGAGTTCTGAGGCCTCAGTCTGAGACCAGCCTTGATTTCTTACCCTGGATTCACACTGAAAGAGTCACAGGCGTCCGGCCTTTCATTTTCTATGAAAGTGCACTGTCAGAGGCGTCAGAGGTGTTGGAGGTGTTGGAGTTGTCCAGAGCGTCAATTTGAAGTTGAAAAATCTCAACTTTATGCAAATGAGCAGCGGCGACGCCGAGGCAGCGTCCAATCACAGACCGGGATTCCTGAAGCAAGAACCTCAATGCAGAATGTATGCCTGATCACGACAAACATGACACCTCACATGCGTACATGTAGCTTTCATGTCTCACACAAACATACACTCATTCATCGTACATGAACAGATCTGTCATCACACACTGACTTTATTCACTGAATTTGAACTGATTGATCGACGTTTTTACCTGAACTGCTCATGTGAAACAGTATCTGATGGTTGAGGAGCTGGATGGTCTGAACTATTTTATTTGCTACATCGATCCCACGCGAAATAATTAATAACCGTGCTTATTAATCACAAAACACAGTTTAAACAATATGACCTAAGTCACTCCGACCCGGTGTGTCAGTAATCACCGCAGACAGACTGCAGCTTCATGGTGGTTGATGTTGATCCAGGACCAACCTGGTTAAGGAGTATTAAACTCACTCTTATATATGTGGAAATAACTGAAATATAAAGAAGGCTTCCCAAAGTGCGATCCATGGTGAAATAGGAAACGCTATACACAGATATGTTTAGACTATATGCACTTTGTTCCTCCAGTTCTGCAGCAGCTTGAAGGCCCCGCCCACTGCAGGCGTCAACAGGCTTCCAGTGTGAATCTACCATTACAGCTGACCTCATGGTTTGAAACAAAAAAACCTCCATAATGACTCAAAGCTCCAGCACGCTTTGCATTTATGGCCCTTCGCTGATAAGGAATAGCCTCCTACAGACGTCCTGCAGACCTCCAGCTGACCTCCAGATGACGTCCTGCAGGCCTCCTGCAAGCCTCCATGTCTTCTAACTTCCTCCCACCGAACAAAAAGACACGTTAGCAGAGGTGTCAAAAGTATTCACATTCATTACTCAGGTAGAAGTATAGATACTACAGTTTAAAAAAGTTGAAGTATCAACTCAAGTTTTTTACTCAAGTAAAAGTATAAAAGTACTGGTTTCAAAACTACTTAAAGTATAAAAGTAAAAGTAATGTAAGGGGGAAAAAAGCCATTAAGGACAAAAGCCATTGAAAATGAATGTATCTTAGTATAATGCAAATATATTAAAGAAGCATATATGTGTACTATTGAGCATTAACATGTGTTTCAGAGAGCAGATGCGTACAAACCAATAGGATGTCGGGATGGTATTATGTTAATACTTCTTATCCAACCACAACCAAATTCACTCTATCCGGATGGAGCAATTTAACTGGATTTTTTTTGTTTAAAGGCTGAAATGAAATAGAGTAACAAGGCTGTTTTTAAAATGTAAGGAGTAAAAAGTACAGATAATTGCGTGAAAATGTAAGGAGTAAAAGTAAAAAGTTGTCTGAAAAATAATTACTCCAGTGAAGTATAGATAACCAACATTTAGTAAGGTAACAAAGTATTTGTACTTCGTTACTTGACACCTCTGCACGTTAGGTTGGTTGGTTTTTACCTAACTGACTAGGTACCTGTTCAGGGAGTACCGCACCCCGCCCTGAAGATAGCTGGGATAGGGGCCCCGGTGCCGGAACGGGGGGGCCAGGGGGGCCCGGGGCCGGAACGGGGGGCCAGGGGGCCAGGGGGCCAGGGGGACCCGGGGCTGGAACGGGGGGGCCAGGGGGCCAGGGGGCCATCAAACCCTGAATAGCTGAATAAATGCAACATTCAGTGTAATCTGCATTTTAATGATTTAGACCTCAGGAATACAGAGCAGTCATATCTCCGCTGCACTGGGAAGTTATTTCAGCCTCATTTCAAGTCATGTTTTGACTTAACTCTCAAAGTGTCCTGAAGTCGATATCCACCCCAGCCCAGGGCTTGCAGCTACTGATAAGTTGCAGTTTTCTTCTACGTTCGTGCTAAGAGGAAAGCATGAAGTTACTTGGTACTGATAGCCTCTCTGGTCAGTCAGTCTGATCGGTCCCATCATGGCTTTAGCACTTAAATATTTTAAAAGTGACAGTTTCATCATCACAGCGTTGGTCTCAGTACGCAGAGGTACACTGTTACATTCATCAAGCAGCTGTTCTGCTTTTACTTTGAAGGTCACATTTATCCTTACTTATATATTTTCTCCGTGGCAACCAGCCTGTGTACGCAGGTACACAAGATACACAAGATACACAAGATACACAGTTCCATGTCCTACTATTAGCTAGATACAAGGACAATATCTGGATGACTATTACGTCTGTTCCTTTGTCTTTTAGACAGAGGTGTGTAGTAACGAGTTACATTTACTCCGTTACATTTACTCCGTAACATTTACTTGAGTAAGTTTTGGGAAATGTTGTACTTTTAGGAGTAGTTTTGAATCACTATACTTTTTACTTTTACTTGAGTAGATTTGTGAAGAAGAAACTGTTCCTCTTACTCCGCTACATTAGGCTACGTTGAGCTGTTACTTTTCTTTTATCCCTTTTATCCACGTACGCGTCAATCTCATGACATCACTGAGTGATTCTTTGGGAAAAATGTTAGTTTTTGCATGTTTTGTCACATTTACACAGACTCAAACACACACAGAGTTTCTATGAGTTCATGTTTGTTCTAGTTCTGCTGGTTAAAAAAGAAAAGTACAAAGGCTGGACATTTTGTGCTACTTGTTCTTAATTTATTTTTTATTCCGTTATTTTATTATTTATTAAAGTACTTGAATTTACTTTAAGATTATTTTAATTTAAGCTATTTTTTATTTTTTATTAAGTTTAATTTATTTTATTATTTTATTGATTTAATTTGTCTGAAGATGATTATTTTGTACTTTTGTCTGTTTTAATGGTTGTGTTAAAAAAATAAATCAGACGTTACTCAACAGTTACTCAGTACTTGAGTAGTTTTTTCACCAAGTACTTTTTTACTTTTACTCAAGTAATTATTTGGATGACTACTTTTTACTTCTACTTGAAGTAACAGTACTTTTACTTGAGTACAGTTTTTGGCTACTCTACCCAGCTCTGCTTTTAGACCATAATCTGTATCGGTATAAAGCAATTTACCTGGGATCCTTTATGATTAAAGAAACACTTTAGGCGGTTAGAGTGACTCACAGTCCTATCTAAGAGTGTCATTGCGTGTGTTTGTGTGTTTACAGTGTGTCAGGATGCCAGCAGGTGACTGAAGGAGTGATGTGGACCGTCTGGGAGTCTTTATGGAGATGAATTATGTCTCTACAGGAGATGAGTGTACTCCAGCTCACAGCCGTAAGAGTGATTTTGTTTGTGCGTTCTGTTCTTCTTGAACGTAATCTATAATGACTATAAGTACCAGCTTGTATCTCTAAAATGGGGGCTGACAGTTTGTGCTTGGTAAATCAATAGCTGCACCTGCACTTGACCAGTTGCTTTGTTCTGATGAAAGAGCGTCCTTTTGTGAAGAAAGCTTAGAGGAGGTGGGAACCAAGGGACATAACTTACCGTATGTACTGCTGTCACTTTAAATCCAGGCCCAGTCAACGAGTCAGTGCATCAAAGTCGGCAAATGCAGACAGGCGTTGCAAAACACCAGCGAGGCCCTGACTGAACCGCTGACAGCATTGACTCCAACAGGCCAAGAAGAACCTGGGAAAGGCCTGGGGCCAAGAAGCTGTAGGACACTCATGCATACAAGGATACAAAGATTATTAGGAGTAGGGGTGAAATCAACCCCCCTGCCGGCACTGAAGCCTGAATTCTGGTTCTGCGTTAAACCTACGCTGTAGGCTACACGGCTACGGGAGGGTCTCTGTAGCCTACGCCGTAGCCTGACATGCACCTCCCAAAAAGTTTAACTACGGTCAGGTTGAAAATCTATTTTTACAGAGATGGACAATTTTTTAGCACATATGTTCCATATATGAAATAAATTGCAGTCGCATTTGAATGCAAAAGATCCCAGGCTGGCGAGGCAACGCGGGTGATGTGGCCCCCCCTCCCGACCCTGTTGTTGAGTGCATGTGATTAATGCCATAAAAACAGGGAGGGGGAGGTCAGGGTATCAAGTTGACAATAATCCCCCCCCTCCAGAACTAAGTATCCTTGTTAAATGTATTAATGAAATGTTGAATGTGCAGTGTCTACAGTGTTATTAAAACCGTGAGGCGGGGAGTGCCGGGCCACGCGGGACAATGCCCCCTACGCCCCGGACCCCCCGCCCCTGCCTATGTGCGTATAAGTCGTGTAGGGGAGGCAGGAGGGGGAGCGGAGGCCGAAGCCAGGAGGCAGGACCAGTGGAGCCGGCCCTGGAAGGACGCCCACGCTCCCCCACCGGCCATCCAGTAGACGGGGGCCAGCCATCCGAGCCGGGCCAGGGCCCCACTATACCTCCACTGGCACCCCCGGCGCCGCCGGAGCCCCCAGGCAGAGGGGGAAACGGTCCAACATTCCCCCATTCATACTGACAACATAAGACATAGACACCTGAGAGTGACTCCACCCCACCGCCCGTGCACCCCCCGGCCAGGGGAGGCCCGATCCCCGGACCCGGCCCATCCCCCCCCCCCCGGCCCACCCCGGCGGACACCCCAAAGGTCATGGAGTCCCCACAGACGCAGGGGCACGTGGCCCCCGCCCAGCGACGGAGGACCAAGGCAGCAATTCAGCCGAATGTTGTTCAGTGGAGGCAGTGGAGACTTATTTCTATTTCTGAAAGGTGGCAACCCTGCTGACGTCAGTCCTGCAGCAGCAGGAGGCTCTCAGGTTTCAGTTAGAGCTCAAACCCAGACCCCGGTGGTTTCAGGAACCTTCCAGGGTCCATCATGAGGACGTAGACGAGGACATAGACGTTGTTTGTGGTCCTAAGTTCAGACCTAAACCCTGAGGATGGAGCTGTTCAAGCAGCAGAACGTGGAGGACTTCTATGAGATCGGAGAAGAGCTGGGAAGGTTAGCGATGCAGCATGTGCTAGCTAACCCTGCATGGGGGGAGTGGAGCATGCTGGGTAATCACCTCAGGAGCATGCTGGGTAATCACCTCAGGAGACCTGCAGCCTCTCAGACCACATGACCCTGAAACACCTGAAACACTGGAGAGGGTTAGCCGGGGGCGGAGGAGGGAACTACAACAAGTGTAACTCTGAAAACTGACCCAGCACTGCCTTTTAAAGGACTTGTCTATGTTTAGCAGATCCGGTCCACAGAAACCTCCAGACCCCCCAGAGACCAGAGACCCCCAGACCCCCCAGACCCAGAGGGGGGACCAGAGACCGCCCAGCAGGATCAGAGACCCCCCAGCAGGACCAGAGGGGGGACCAGAGACCCCCAAACCCCTCAGAGACCAGAGGGGGGGCCAGAGATCCCCCAGAGACCAGAGACCCCCAGACCCCCCAGATCCAGTCCACAGAAACCTCCAGACCCCCCAGAGACCAGAGGGGGGACCAGAGACCCCCAGACCCCCCAGAGACCAGAGGGGGACCAGAGACCCCCAGACCCCCCAGAGACCAGAGGGGGGAACAGAGACCCCCAGACCCCCCAGATCCGGTCCACAGAGACCCCCAGCAGGACCAGAGACCCCAGACCGACCAGAGACCTCCACAACCAAACTCTGCATACTTTAACTGGACATGGTTAGGTGTATTTTGGGATGTTGGATACAGTTTATGTGAGAGAGAGAGGGAGGGAGAGAGGGGGGGGCAGACATGCAGAATGTGAGACACTAATAATAAACCAGAATGTGAGACACTAATAATAAACCAGAATGTGAGACAGACCAACTACAGACCAACTGGACGTTTTTTTTTTTTTTTTTTCAAAAAACTTTATTTCACAAAAACATGAAGTTTACAAATTATATATCTTCAACAGAACATAGAAATCACATTTCATGCCAGGGGAGTATGGAAGCATATGAGGGTCTATATTCAAATTAAAATGCATTTGCGGAAATGCTTTTTAATTTTAAGAATGTGGCTGCATTATTTGAGTCACAAATCAAATTAATAATATATATAAACCGATTTGCATTTTAATTTTCTTCTTTACACTGCACATTTTATGTCATAATCAAAAAGAAAACAAAGAGGACATTGCTTTTTCTTTTTCATGCTCTGCCCGCAAAATAGTGGTCAAAATTCGAAAACGAATTTGCAATCCCAGCGGCGCAGGAGAGTGACGTCACGGCCGCTCCTTTCAGCTTCATGCTGACCGTGCTGCATCTAATTACGCTAGGGGGAGCTGTGGACATTTGACGCTGCATATTTGCCTGGATTGTAGACGTTTAGTGACAAACTCTGTTAGAATTAGCTGCCCAGATGGATTCTAATACAACCTGATGATCAGGTTGCGACCTCTCACCACCATTTTCCGTGGCACCAGCACGGAAAGTGGTAAATTCCGTGTGAGCACCACAGGTATTGTACCTATGCAAGATCAATAGGTCTTGGTCGTCTTGACGTCATCACCTGGTGGACCCGCCATACCGGAAGCTACCTTAGCTTAGCTTAGCAGCTCTTTGGACCACTGCGCACTGTGTACAGACGTGCTCCCTCTTCATTTTGTCTTAGCCTACTCGTTACTACTCGGAGTGGGGAAACGATCGCTAATGGTTTAACTTTTCACCGCTTTCCTGCTCGGAGGCAGAACCACGGAGGCCAAGTATCTGAGATAACAAAGTAAAAGAGTAAAAGAGTCGTCGGCTCGCTTGGATCGCGGCTGTAACGACCAAACATAACCTTCCACAGTAAACCACAAACAAACACTCACACAGACCGGGGTCGGATCATTCACACGGGTTTTATTCCCGACTTCTCCAGCTAAACGCAGTTGCTGGCCAGCTCTCTGCGGTGCGATTAACCCCAGTCTTCAGATAAAACTAGTTTGTTGAGGAAAAAATATTAACTCTATTTGTAGCTGCAGAGGAAAAAAATAATCTCACCAGGAAAACAAAAATATTGCTCACGCCTCGGAGCCTCTTCCGCATAATATAGCGGTCAAAGAAAAGAAAAAAGTAAGAGTAATACAAAACATGTACTGCATGTTGTACTATTACACTAATTTATTGAAACACATGGTGAGTCAAACATTTTCCAAAGCAGCTGCCAAACACTCCTAAACAAGGTAGTAAGACGGTGGTTGTGCAGAACTGCGGCAGTAAATCCTCGTTGGAGCTCCATTCTTTAGTAGTGATCTCATATGGCTCCAGACCGTTAATAATCATTATTTTCTCCATATTCCGGTCCCTGGCTTCCTTGTTTAAGGTATCCCGGTAAATTCCAGTTCCTTTCCGGCATTTTAACATCTTTTTTTTGCGTTCCGTCTGTTCACTTGGTGCTACTACACTGCTGTTTGTTTACACTCATAATATAAACTCATAAAACACAGCGCTGCCAAAATGGCCACCGCACTGAGAATGTAACTTGGTGACCAAGCCCTATTCGTATATATACACGGATTATTACATTATTATTATTTATATCAGGGGTTCTTAACCTTTCTGACCTTGGGGCCCAATTTTTTCAGTACAGAGTGGCCCGGGGCCCATTAACCGAACGGTGCGCGTCTCCGCGTACCCTACGCCGTAGGCTACGCCGTCGATTTTACGCGGAACCATAAATCTGCCTTTATTCACCCGCCCGAGACTCGCCTTTTATTCGCCCCACCAACCGCCCGTGCGCTCCTGAAAGAAACTCCTGAAAGAACTCCTAGACAAGGCGGCAGGAAGAAAATAGAAGCAGGTCTAACGTCCGACCAAAGTGGGGAAAAAAACGAACAAAATAACGGCGTGTGGTGACGCAATCAAACAGCGAACAGCTGGAGTGACCGGCGTGTTCGTGGTGTTAAATGCAGCAAACATGTCAGCATGTCAGATCATTACTGGGATGTGGGGAAAAAGCAGAGGACACAAGAAATGATCAAATAGGTACCAGATCTTGTTGGATCCGGCACAAATTAAGCCCTAATAAGATTAAGATAAGATTCTTATTATATCTTATTATTTTATCAGAACCTTCCAGCTCCCTGTCCATCTCCCTCCAGCAGCTGCCACTTTATTGAGGTTCTTGTATTGAAATGACTGTTTCCTACAGCGCTTTCAACTTTTTTTTCAACTTTCAACCGGCTTTCAAAGTGAGTAGGGCGTGCGACAAAAGTCCAGCTCAAAACGACGCCGCGTCGCTCGCAACCAGTGTAGACAGTGCAAATAAAAAATAAAGCAATGGAACAGTTTTTGACGCTGACGCTCGCTCGCATCGCATGCAGTTAGGACACGGTGTAACGTAACCGCCTCAATGGGAGGACAGCCCGCACTCGCGGTAATTTATACATCATCTCCTCTAATATGTATTGTACACGTTCATCTGGGTCATGGTGTCACCACTTCGGTTGGAGAAAAAGTCAATGAATCACAGTATTAGTGTACTTTATGTTATTTTATATAGAGAAAATATAATAACACTGACACAAACTCAAAACGTGATGAAAAAAGATATATCACGTTATGCAGAGATGAATTATGGGTAATATGTGTATGCTGCATGTCGAGTCGACCAATCAGGATTGATCATGTGACAAGACGAGATTAACCGGCGGGAAATTCAGAAATTTGAAATGTAAACATAGAGCGGAGCGAGAGACGAGAGCGAAACAGACAGAAAGAGTGAGAGAGAGAGAGAGAGAGACAAATATCCATTGGAGAACGAGAACTCAGAACTAATTTAAAGTTAAAAATATATCTGTAAGAATCACTTCTTACAGCAGCAAAGACGCTGGTCAATACAGCACAGCTGTAGCCTATAATGTATTGAAGGTGGAGAGGCGGAGCTCCCAGCATGCAACGGGTAATTGAATGAGGTTTTATTTTATATTACTTTTTGTTTTCTACTGATTGTAAAGTGAATGTGCAGCGATGTATTAATGTTGATATAAAGCTTTACTCAGCAAGGGAAGGTTTCAGTGGATAAGAGTCACCGCATGCTTAATGATATTAAAGTCTAGTCTAGCCACCGTGAGTGAGTAGGTCTATTCAGTTAAAGACGTTGTCCTGCAGTTTGCGTCTCAATGTACAGTGCGACATACTAAAGGGCCCGTACATCGGTCTTGCACTGGGGCCCGTAGACATAACGTTCCGCCACTGGTCATAATATATATATATATATATATATATATATATATATATATATATATATATATATATATATATATATATATATATATATAGCCTCATAGTTGTATCAACATCTGCATCTGACTGTTATATTAAAAAAGTACATATTTGCCACTTAACATGTGTAACTTGAATTACACATATTTTTTTCTCTTCAAAATAAAATAGATTTTATTTTATTTTTCAAATGCTATCTTATTTTATTTTATTTCAGTTTGATTTCCCCTTTTCTTTAATTGTCTCAACAAATTGTTATAATAAATGAATATAAACACATCTTAACAATTGAACAGTTTTGCAGTTTCTCTTTCTTCCCCTCTTATAATCTTATGCCCCCACTTTCTGTCGTTCAGTGAGAGAATTGAGCTCTAACTTCTCCTGCCAGAACTTAAATCTGGGCTGGATGGTGTCAGGATCTCATGCACATGTGGAGGTGCTCATTATTGAGCCTGGAACAATATTTAGTTTTAATTATGTTCATTGTGGAGAAAGCTGCCTCACAGCTGTATCTGGACCCAAACATGGGCAGGATGTTTTAAGATGGTCAGTTTATTTTCTGTGACTTCAGTTCAGACTTGAGTGAATATGTTTGATGAAAAACTTTGTGTTTTGTTTCAGTGGCGTTTCACTTTCGCACTTTGAACGCCACGGTCTCTGAACGTATGAGACACTGGTTTTGTCCCAGTGTGAAGACTGAACCAGGATGAATCTGTCCATTCCGGGTTGAACTTCCCTTTCCACCTGTTACGCTTCTCATCTATAGAGTCAAGCTAATTACCGTATTTTGACGACCATACGGCGTGCCGTGTGGAAAGGAGCACCCTCAGTTTTGTGTCATTTCTGGATTTAAAACACACACACGGCGCGCCGTGTGGAAAGCCGACGTCTACACACACGGAGCGCCACCTTACAACACACACAAGCATACAAGTGTGCATATTTAAAAATAGAGCGGGAAAAAAACTTAGTTTGATTGTACTTTTTTTAATTACATTAATCAGTTGTCAGGACTCAGCGTGTCGGGTTTCATCCGAGCCTGATCAATGAGACCGGGAGAACTGCTCAGCGCTGCGACGGGCACGAGCCCGCAGCTCTCTGGCCGTGCTGCAGCAGAGTCATTTTCCGATGCTTTTGGGAAAGCCCGGACTGTCCAGTCCAGCAGACACGACAGCCCACGCATCTACTTGTACAATCCTTCAGCAGTAACGACGGAGCCCGCCGCCCGAGCGGGAGCCGACCTCCCCGGCCGCGGGGACGCGTCGGGATAAATGATCACGCCGCGTTCGCTCCCCGTTGGTGGGCGCAGACCCAAGTAATCGATCCCTGATCCTGGCGGATCTAAACCTACTCTGTGCAAAATGAAGGATTTACTCTGTAAATACACACCATTTCTCTTACTATTACACGTACAGCTAGCTGAGTGTCTTCTCCTCATTTGGTCGGGAGTTGCTATGCAGTCCTGCGGCCCACGCGGCCCACACGTACAAAACAGATTTTTTTTGTGGCCCACTAGATGGCGCTAGCGCCCCAAGTGTGGGCCGCGGCCCTATAGTTAAGAATCACTGATTTATATATTATTATTTTTTATAGTGGGTTAATTAGGAGTTTTTGTTACTGTGTTGCCGCGCAAGTTATGTTTGTTACTTTCAGTTTGTAAAAGCAGGTTTTTTTCGCTGTTTTAATGGTGTTTTGATTATGTTTTAACAGTATTTTGACGGCGAGTATTTAACCGTGTTTTCTAGTATTTAGCGTAAATTCGAGTATTTAATCGTGAGGTTTGCGTAACTGACATGAAATTATAATTTTTAGGACAAACCACAAGCGTTTCCTACTTCTTCTAACCAAACATAAGTGGTGACTTAACCTAACCAGACCTTAACCAGAGCGTCGTCAAAAACTCAAAATATCATTTTAATGGCTTGGATGCTGTTATAATATTAATAAATAATTGTAAATAATAATTTTTAATTAATTATTCGTTTTTATTTTATTTTATTAGTATTTATTATAATTATAACAAACTACATTTTGGACGCAGCTAGTGTCTTAGATCTTTACAGCGGCTCCACAAGGAGCATATTTGTCAGTCATCTGTTTTTATATAAAATAATGAGGGTCTTATTGATACTGGTCCTGGTACTGGTTCTGGTGCGGTTCCGGCCCAGTTCTGACCCAGATGTTCTGTCTTCCAGCGGGCAGTTTGCCATGGTGAAGCGGTGCCGGAACCGGGCTTCGGGTCGGGACTTTGCGGCCAAGTTCATCAAGAAGCGGGTCAGCGCCGGCTCCTCGCGCGGCGTCAGGCGGGAGGAGATCCAGAGAGAGGTGGAGATTCTGCAGCAGAACCGGCACCAGAACATCGTCACGCTGCACGACGTCTACGAGAACCGGACCGACGTGGTGCTGGTGCTGGAGCTGTGAGTAGAACCGGGCCGACGTGGTGCTGGTGCTGGAGCTGTGAGTAAAACCAGAACCAGGTAGAACCGGACCGACGTGGTTCTGGTGCTGGAGCTGTGAGTAGAACCAGAACCAGGTAGAACCGGACCGACGTGGTGCTGGTGCTGGAGCTGTGAGTAGAACCGGGTAGAACCGGGGAGGAACCAGGACCAGCAGGATCAAACGATTGAAACCAAAACTGTTTTTTATGAGACGCTAGCTGAACATTTTTACCTGGAGGTCAAAGGATCCGGACCCTGGTGGTCTGTAGAGGGACTGCAGGTCAGACCTGGACCAGGTCCTGGTTTCTTCTGTTCCAGGGTCTCTGGAGGGGAGCTGTTTGACTTTGTTGAGGAATTTATGAAAATCAGTTCATAAGTCCGCTCGTGGTATAGTGAGTTTTTATTCAGCCGGCGGTGAGCACGTCTACACAGACCAGGGTCTGGTTGAAATGCTGACCCAGATTGATTTGACCACAGGGTTTTTATACAAAAGTTCAATCAACAAAGACAGGAATAAACAAGCCAAGTGAGAGACAGTCAGGTGTGATCTTTCAGTTTTGGGACTACCCCTGAGGAGTCAGGAAGTCCATATATGGTCCTCGTCTCTGCAGGGGCTGGAAGTCACAGCCACTCCCACGGTGCCTGTCTCGGCAGGGATGCAAGACGCCGGAACTTGTGTGACAATAGGTCAAGCGGGGGTATGAGGCTGGGGCAACCTGCAAGGCGTCGTTCCCCTGCAGGGGTTTCAGGAAACTGGAACTTGCATGACAATGCGTCAAGCGGGGGTATGAGGCTGGGGCAACTTGCAAGGCGTCATTGTCCCTGCAGGTGCACATGCTGTCACAATGCTTCATCAACTTCCTGGCCCAGAAGGAGTCTCTCAGTGAGGAGGTCTGGGTTCAGACCAGGTCCAGGTCCAGACCAGATCCAGGTCCAGGTCCAGGTCTAGACCAGGTCCAGGTCCAGGTCCAGGTCTAGACCATTATTATTATTATCATTATTATTATTATTATTATTATTATTATTATTATTATTATTATTATTATTATTATTATTATTATTATTATTATTATTATTATTATTATCCTGCAGCCGGAGAACATCATGCTGCTGGACCAGAACGCCTCTCTTCCCCGGATCAAGCTGATCGACTTCGGTCTCGCCCACAAGATCGAGGCCGGAGTCGAGTTCAAGAACATCTTTGGAACGCCGGAGTTTGTGGGTGAGACAGTTTATTAGAGAAGCCTGGGGTCAGCAGAAACAAAAACTCCATCATCCATCCATCCATCATCCATCCATCATCCATCCACCCATCCATCCATCCATCCATCCATTCATCCATCCATCCATTCATCCATCCATCCATCCATCCATCCATCCATCCATCATCCATCCATCATCCACCCATCCATCCATCATCCATCCATCCATCCATCATCCATCCATCCACAAATCCATCCATCCATCCATCCATCCATCATCCATCCATCATCCATCCATCCATCCATCCATCCATCCATCATCCATCATCCATCCATCCACCCATCCATCCACCCATCCATCCACCCATCCATCCATCCATCATCCACCCATCCATCCATCCATCCATCATCCATCCATCCATCATCCATCCACCCATCCATCCATCATCCATCCATCCATCATCCATCCATCATCCATCCATCCATCCATCCATCATCCATCCATCCATCCATCCACCCACCCACCCATCCATCCATCCATCATCCACCCATCCATCCATCATCCATCCATCCATCATCCATCCATCATCCATCCACCCATCCATCAATCATCCATCCATCATCCATCCACCCATCCATCCATCATCCACCCATCCATCCACCCATCCATCCATCCATCATCCATCCATCCATCCATCATCCATCCATCATCCATCCACCCATCCATCCATCCATCATCCATCCATCCATCCATCCATCCATCATCCATCCATCATCCATCCACCCATCCATCCATCCATCATCCATCCACCCACCCATCCATCATCCATCCATCCATCATCCATCCATCCATCATCCATCCATCATCCATCCACCCATCCATCCATCATCCATCCATCATCCATCCATCCATCATCCATCCACCCATCCATACATCATCCATCCATCATCCATCCATCCATCATTCATCCATCCATCCATCATCCATCCATCATCCATCCACCCATCCATCCATCATCCATCCATCATCCATCCATCATCCATCATCCATCCACCCATCCATCCATCATCCATCCATCATCCATCCATCATCCATCCATCATCCATCCATTCATCCATCCATCATCCATCCATCCATCCATCCATCCATCATCCATCCATCATCCATCCACCCATCCATCCATCCATCCATTCATCCATCCACCCAACCATCATCCATCCATCCATCATCCATCCATCATCCAACCATCATCCATCCATCATCCATCCATCTATCATCCATCCATCATTTATCCATCCATCCATCCATCCATCATCCATCCATCATCCATCCATCCATCATCCATCCATCATCCATCCATCCATCCATCCATCATCTATCCATCCATCCATCCATCCATCATCCATCCATCATCCATCCATCCATCCATCGTCCCATTAAACTTCACGTTTCTGTCTTTCCAGCTCCAGAGATCGTGAACTATGAGCCGTTAGGTCTGGAGGCCGACATGTGGAGCATCGGAGTCATCACCTACATCCTGCAAGTTACCCCTGATCACCTGATCACCTAATCACCTGATCACCCGATCAACCGATCACCTGATCACCCGATCACCTGATCACCCGATCACCTGATCACCCGATCACCCGATCACCCGATCACCTGATCACCCGATCACCTGATCACCTGATCACCCGATCACCCGATCCCCTGATCACCTGATCCCCTGATCACCCGATCACCTGATCACCCGATCACCCGATCACCCGATCACCCGATCACCTGATCACCCGATCACCTGATCACCTGATCACCCGATCACCCGATCCCCTGATCACCCGATCACCTGATCACCTGATCACCTGATCACCCGATCACCCGATCACCCGATCACCTGATCACCTGATCCCCTGACCCCCCGACCCTCCAAACCATTACCGCTGCGTCTAAAAGGTTGTAACAATGATGGATGTTTGTTTCCAGGCTGAGCGGCGCGTCTCCGTTCCTGGGAGAGACCAAGAAGGACACGCTGGAGAACATCTCAGCCGTCAACTACGACTTTGACGAGGAGTTCTTCTGCCACACCAGCGACCTGGCCAAGACCTTCATCCGCCAGCTGCTGGAGAAGGACAAGACGTAACGGCTGTTTTACTGAACCTTCCTTCAGATCAGCAGAGCTGGGGTCTAAATCTGCAGATCTGTTTGTTTTACAGGAAGAGGTTAACGATTCAAGACACCCTCAATCATCCCTGGATCAAGGTGAAGGTTTATTAAACACTAACTAGAGGTTTACTAACACTAACTAGAGGTTTACTAACACTTACTAGAGGTTTACTAACACTAACTAGAGGTTTACTAACACTAACTAGAGGTTTACTGACACTAACTAGAGGTTTACTAACACTAACTAGAGGTTTACTAACACTAACTAGAGGTTTACTAACACTAACTAGAGGTTTACTAAACACTAACTAGAGGTTTACTAACACTAACTAGAGGTTTATTAAACACTAACTAGAGGTTTACTAACACTAATTAGAGGTTTACTAACACTAACTAGAGGTTTACTAAACACTAACTAGAGGTTTACTAACACTAACTAGAGGTTTACTAACACTAACTAGAGGTTTACTAAACACTAACTAGAGGTTTACTAACACTAACTAGAGGTTTATTAAACACTAACTAGAGGTTTACTAACACTAACTAGAGGTTTACTGACACTAACTAGAGGTTTACTAAACACTAACTAGATGTTTACTGACACTAACTAGAGGTTTACTAACACTAACTAGAGGTTTACTAACACTAATTAGAGGTTTACTAAACACTAACTAGAGGTTTACTAAACACTAACTAGAGGTTTACCTAATCTAACTAGAGGTTTACTAAACACTAACTAGAGGTTTACTAACACTTAGTAGAGGTTTACTAAACACTAACTAGAGGTTTACTAAACACTAACTAGAGGTTTACTAAACACTAACTAGAGGTTTACCTAATCTAACTAGAGGTTTACTAAACACTAACTAGAGGTTTACTAACACTTAGTAGAGGTTTACTAAACACTAACTAGAGGTTTACTAAACACTAACTAGAGGTTTACCTACACTAACTAGAGGTTTACTAAACACTAACTAGAGGTTTACTAAACACTAATTAGAGGTTTACTGACACTAACTAGAGGTTTACTAACACTAACTAGAGGTTTACTAACACTAACTAGAGGTTTACTAACACTAACTAGAGGTTTACTAAACACTAACTAGAGGTTTACTAAACACTAACTAGAGGTTTACTAACACTAACTAGAGGTTTACTAACACTAATTAGAGGTTTACTAACGCTAACTACACATATATACATATCTTATCATAAACAATATACTCAATCTACTAGGGGTGTAACGGTACATGTATTTGTATTGAACCGTTCGGTATAGCGTGTTCGGTTCGGAACGGAGGCGTACCGAACGAGTTTCCACATGGACATATTAAGTAGAGGACCGCACGTTGTGGAGCAGAGCGCTGCTGCAGCTGCACATGCAGTTGCACTCACACCGAGAAAGTATTAAGATTAAAGAAAAAAGCACTAACTAATGAAGAACTAAAGAGCTAAGCACATAATTGTGACAAGTCCAGTGTTTCCCCTACCATTGTTTAGGCCTGGCGGGGCCGCCAACGAGACCCCCCGCCAGGCCTAAAAAAAAAAAGCAGTTGTTCTGCAACGTGAGTGAACCTGCTCCGTTGCCTAGTAAAGCCTGAATTATGGTTCAGCGTTAAATCGACGTAGAGCCTACGCCGTAGGGTACGCAGCGACGTGCACCGTACGGCCGCTCGCTGCGTACCCTACGCCGTAGGATCTGCGTTGGTGTAACGCGGAACCATAAATCAGCCTTAACGATGCGAGTACCGCTGCTGAGAGCGCGGGCATATTATTATACATTATGGGATGTATAGAGTTTGTAGCCAGCCAACTATGGCGCCGGCCAAAAAAAGAAAAAATATCGCGGGCGACAAACAACATGATATAAAGTAATCTTTCTGCCAGGTACGTGTGTTTGTGTTTGCGTGTGATGCTGCAGGGAAGCATGAAGGAAAACACAGCCCGACGACACAACAGGCGTCCGCGGGGTCCTAGCGCCGGCACACGTAGAGCCAATGTTATTTTGTGTGTGTGTAATAAACAACTAGCACGTTTATATTTTGCATTTTGTTTTCTTACTGTACCGAAAATGAACCGAACCGTGACCTCCAAACCGAGGTACGTACCGAACCGAGATTTTTGTGTACCGTTACACCCCTACAATCTTCCATTTTATACACGTACATTATGATGAATCCCAACACAATCACTACCTCATGTTTCCTCTTCCCTGTATTTGGCAAAAATCTTTTCTCTGTATTTGCTTGTGAACCTCTAGATGGTTGTTCCTCCAATGATTGTCTGACTGGTGTTTATTTACCTCCTGCAGTCCAACGAGCACAAGGAGGAAAACAAGGCCAAGGAGCCGAGGAAGCGCGAGCGTCGCCAGCTGAAGACCAAGCGTCTCCGCGAGTACACCATCAAGTCCCACTCCAGCATGCCGCCCAACAACACCTACGTGAACTTCGAGCGCTTCGCCCAGGTGGTGGAGGACATCGACCGCATGGAGACGTCCTTCTGCAGCCTGGCGTCGGCCCACGACTCCCTGCAGGAGGACATCGACGCCATGGTCTCCATCTACAACGACAAGGAGTCCTGGTACAAGGAGGAGAGCGAGGCCGTCCGCCACGAGCTGTCGCAGGTCCGCTACGACTTCCGGAAGGTGGAGGCCTCCAAGAGGAGCCTGCAGGACGACATGCGGGCCTTCGGCTGCAGCCTGGAGGCCGTGAGCCGGCGCTTCCAGGACCGGCAGAACCGCCTGGACGCCCTGCGGCTGGACCTCAGCAGGGAGCTGACGAGGCTGCAGGAGGTGGTGGGAGGAGGAGGAGGAGGAGGAGGAGGAGGAGGAGGAGGAGGCTGCAGCTTCTCCACCGTCTTCAACAACGACGTCAACGAGGCCCTCAAGGAGCTGCTGGGACGAGGAGGACGAGGAGAACTGCTGTCCGGGATCAACCTGGACCTCAGCGAGGCCGGACAGCAGAGATGAAGGTCCAAAACAGTCAAAATTCCGTGAATAAAGTTGAAATGTTGAGAAAAAAGTCAAAATGTCGAGAATAATGTTGAAGTACAATTTCAAGAAAAAAGCCGAAATGTTGAGGAAAAAAGTCAAAATTACGTGAATAAAGTCGAAATGTCGAGAAAAAAATCAGAATGTCGAGAAAAAAGTCGGAATGTTGAGATTTATGTTGAAGTACAATTTCGAGAAAAAAGTCGAAATGTATTTCGACTTTTTTCTCGAACTGAAACCGGGTCACTGTTTCAGTTCTACTCGTCCTTTTTGGTTCATTAGTGGAACATTAATGAGGATCGTTGGACCAGTTTGATCAGATTTTATATAGAGCTATATCAGTTAGCATCATAGATTAGCATAAGCTAAGTCATCAGGTGATGTCTGTGATTGACAGCTTGCTTGGTGATTGTTCAGCTGCTGGTGGAGAACACAACAGAGTGGACTCAGTAACACAGTGGACAGCAGCTGTAAACGCCCCCATGTGGTCAGAAATGATACTGCTACACCTTTACTGCTTTAAAAATGCAGGTTCAACATGGTTGGATCTGGGTTAGGGATCTGGGTCTGGACAACTATTGTGTAAAAAAACAAAACCAAAAAAATCACACATACACGAAGAAAAGAGCGCTGAAAGTTCACGACTGCGGAAACCGGAAATGCATTGCTTCCAAGTGAAACAATCACAGCCCTCTCGTCTGTGTTTGGTCTGCGTCGCCTCGACGCGTAGTTACAATTTTCGGGAGGTGCACGCCAGCGACGGCGTCAGTGGCGGCGTCAGTGACGGCGTGTGGTACGCGTCGACACAGATCACACGCCGTAGGCACGGCGTCGTTTTGACGCAGAACCATAACTCAGCCTTAAGAGAGAGCCACTTCTGAGTCACTGGAAATGGATGATGCATTTTCTTTTCTATAATTGTAAACTGAATATCTTTGGGTTGTAATTCAAATCTTTCACTATTTTCTCATAATAACGGACAGATAAATCAATAATGAAAATAATTGTTGGTTGCAGGCTTCACTCAGTCCACTTTTATGACTTGCACCTGTACAGTCTACTGCAGTCCAGTGTGGAGTGGAGTGTAGTGTCATTTAAACGCGTACCCTACGGCGTAGGCACGGCGTCGTTTTGACGCAGAACCATAACTCAGCCTTAAGAGAGAGCCACTTCTGAGTCACTGGAAATCCTCACTCATGCTTTTGTTCTTGTTCTGCGGTTTTACTGTCTTCAGATCTGATCATGATTTATTAAAGTTTGCTTTTGGTTTCCAGCTGCCTTCTGGGTTCTTCTTTGAATTCTTTATGACACAAGAACATGTTTGAGAGCAATGACGACTGTCTGTTTGCTGTTAGAAGTGTGATGTTGGTTCTGTGGATCCTCTCCGGTTCTGTGTCAAGGTTGTGGGCAACAAAACAAAGACATTAATGGGGTCGAATGGGGTCAGGCGTTGCTGGTACCAGAAAACAAGGAAACGAGAAGAGGGCCAAGCACAGATCCCTGTGGCACCCCTGCTGCCAGCTCATTTGTACCCCATATACTGATACCCCATTTTAGTGTTGAGGTATTTGGGATGGACGTCTGACCGCTTCAAGTACTTCAAATTATGTGTTGGGTATTTGAAGGGGGCACTTTTAAAGCTATGTTTCTCATTTTCACTCCTATATTTGAAAACTCATCTGTCCAACGACAACACCTCAATAAAAAAGTAAATTCAAATACCTGAGACACAATATGAAGGGAGTTGGACTGGACAGCATTGAGTCGACGGTCTGTGACGCAGACGGTGTACAACGGCCGGACCATCCCATGGTTTCCAATTCACATTCTTTTTAGCAAAGCATTTTATCATTAAACAATGTTGTTGTTTTTTTTCCGTAGTTGCTGTTTTTAATTGTTTTATTCTCTTTTCTGCCATGTCTTGACTTTTTATCCCCTTTATTATTATTATTAGGGCCCGAGCACTGAGTGCGAAGGCCCTATTGTATCTGTAGGAATTTCTTTATTTTCTTCCGACGAAATGAGGGCCTTTTTCCACCTAAACGTGCCCCAAAAGCCAACAAATTTGGCACGCAAGCCAGGCCTGGCGAAAAATTTGATATTTAATGGTTTGCATTAATGGGCGTGGCCTAATGGCTCAACAGCACCCCCTAGAAAACTTTGTGCCTCAAGCCCCACAATACGGTTTGACATATGTTGAGGAATAATATAGAATCCAGTTCAGGAATCCGCTGTGGTGTTGAGAGTTTTATTTAGTAGCCGGCGGTGAGCGGACCAGCACAGATCGGGTCTGAGTTGGTGTGCCGACCCAGAGTGGTTTGACAACAGGACTTTTATACAGTAAGTTCAAAGCACAAAAGGCAGGAATAAACAAACCAAGTGAGAGACGAAAAGCAATTTAGAGTCGGATGTGATCTGTGTGGCCAAATGTCATTATCGGGCATTTGGCATGACTGTCACTGAGTTCTAAATTACCCCCTAGGGTGTTGTCGTGGTTCAAGTCTGTGTTGAAGCTACTTTCAAGGTGTCGCCTCTGCAGGGGGTAGGAAGCTGGCTTTCAGGTCAACCACGGTGTCACAATGCCTCATCACGTACATGCATGAAAATCGGTACACACCTGTATCATGTCAAACTTAAAGAAAAGTCTCTTGGCGCCATGGCCGAAACCCAACAGGAAGTCGGCACCTGAACCAGTGTCGACTCCCAAAATCATTTGGTTCTGGGGACCTCCTGAAACCGGGGTCTCACAGGTCTCACAAGTCCCAGAGACCCCAAACATTGAGACGTGAGCCCCCCCTGCAGGTCTTTGACACAAGGTACAGCAAAGTGTCCAGTGGCAGAACTTTTGACCAGACGTCTCATGCTTTCATGTAATGATGCATCAGTTGGGACGATGACGGTAGCAGGGAGTCTATGAAGCAGAAAATTGATTCTGCATTAGCTGTTCACCGTCGATACAGCTTTCAGAAAACTCACACAGTGGAGTGTTTAAATATGTTCATTCTGGTTGGGGTTGTACAATATTTTCACCTGTAACTACAAAGATACTCTGGGTGAAGACAGCACGTACAAGAGCCTTTTCTTGTGTGGATGGGAACACGTCGGCCAGGTTCAGGTGGGCTCCGTCTCGGTCCGTCCACAGTCTCACATTCAGGCCACAGAAGTGCACGCTGGTCGTGCTCGCAGGCCGCAGCACACAGCAGGCAGGTGGAAGCAGCAGCGGGATGACCGGGGTGGGGACCGCAGGCCAGCACGCAGCTCCCGAAGCTCCAGTCCAATCATCAAGTCCCAGGTTGGGGTGCAGGGTCGGGGAAAGGTTGAGAAGGGGCAGGGCCAGGGAGAGGAGTTTTGAGGGACTAACCTTCTCCCCCGCCCAAATTATAAGAGACTATAAGAATCAGAGCAAAAGAAAACATAAGACAGATGTATGTAAAAACACCTAAGAACAATTCAACATGATAAGAAAAATCAAAACATCTAAGATTAAAAGAAACTAAGTCTTGCTGAAGTTTAAAGCCGAAGAATAAAAATGGGCTTTAAAACAAGTTTTCAAAGTCACATTATTAATGTCACTGAGAAGGCCACGTCTACCCTTATAATAAAAAGAACATATTCCAGTTTTGACTAAAACAGTCAACAGAAAAGAAGCTTAATGTACAAACAAAATCAATCCAAGTTTTATATAACTGAAGAGAAGTGAGATATTTAACCTGCTATTCAAAAAAGTGATCTATAATATATATATTATATGATATATTTATGATATATTTATGATATAGTTATAGGTAGGTTATACCACTTTAACCACTTTAGCTGGTTCTCTTAAAGTTGACTCAAAGGATTATGGTGGAACATGGTAATATGTTTTACAAAATTAAACCCATAACATATAGTATGAAATTAAATATATGTAGAAGGACTTCTTCAAGAATGTAGAGTAAATATGTAGATATGAACATTTATTAATATATGTAGATATATAGATGTATATCATGGATATAGATATATGTAGGTATGTATATAGATATATTGAGTTATATTATATGTACAGTATTTATACATCTACATATCTCTATTAATATATATTGATTTATAGTTATATGTAGATATGTCGATATATAGATTTATATACATTTTTATGTATATAATTGGAGGTAAATATATTAACCAGTGTATATATCATATCTGCTCTTATATAGTTATTCAACTATATTGTTATACCATTGCTGTCCATTGTTCCCTATTATATTGTAGTATTATAGTAAAGTAATGATAATGTAATACTATACATTATAATTACTTCTATTAGTACATACATACATAGTAGCACAAGTGAATGCTGGGCGTTTGTTTTGTTATCTTTATGCATGTTCCAGGAGCCAGTCACCGCACTCACGACCAAAATATGCCAAGGTGCCAGAAAAACATGTGTAAACTATGTAAAAAAAGAGGATCTGCACACTTGGATCAATGCAAGTATCTTTAATTGACCAAGCTTTCGGTCAGAAGGCCTTCATCAGGGTAATAGTCAGCACATGAGTTCAGTGAACAATCTTATGTGGTTCATCAAGGCAATCAGCAGCACCTGCTGCAGCACTCCCACCAAGATGGGAGATGTAGTTCAGAAGCAGGAAATGTAGTCCTCTCTACAAAAAAAAAAAAAAAAAAAAATATATATATATATATATATATATATATATATATATATATATATATATATATATATATATATATATATATATATATATATATACAGTATTCGAATTGAGGGGTGATGAGGGGGACGGCATCCCTCCTGAAATAAAAACGGTCCAAATCATCCCCCCTGTAAAACTGTCATCCCCCCTTTCCATCCCTTATGTCATTTCATCAATGAATGTGGTTTTACTGCTATTTCAACATTTAGAGTCATCACCAGAAAAATAACACCAGAAAAATACCTTATTTGACAATTTTCACCTGTTTCAAGTAAATTTTCACTTGATATAAGTAGGAACATCTGCCAGTGGGACAAGATTTATCTTCTCATTACAAGCAATAAAATCTATTTCAAGTGAAAATCTACTTGAAACAGGTGAAAAATTGTTTTTTTTTTGTTTTTTTCAGTCATGAGTGATTGTTTTAAGTGTAATGAGATTTTTTTACTAAAATGAGACATTTTAACTAGAAATAGGACAAATATTCTTGTTAAGATTGTGAGTTTTTGCAGTGATCCATGTTACTTATCCTGTGAAGGACAGAGTCATATTGATAAGTTCAGAAAAGTGTTTTTTATTGTTGTGTTTTGATGTATTTGATGTAAGCCCAGTGGATATTTAAAGCTTACAGAAGGCTGCATTTAACTGCTGCTATGTCATTCCTGCAGTATTTCTGCAGCTGTTTTGGTCACTGCTATTATTTGTAATATATTATATTATTTGTAATCAGCACAAATTATCTGTCCCCATATGAAAAAATCCACCACCCCCCTGATTTATTTTTACAACTCGAGTTCTATATATATATATATATATATATATATATATATATATATATATATATATATATATATATATATATATATATATATATATATATATATATATATATATATATATATATATATATATATATATATATATATAGACATATACGTACACACACATCTATACACAGTATAGCAAATACAAGATAGAAAATATATACATGCCACTCAATAAAGGGTGAAGACACTGCATAAACATCAGGGAAATGGTCATAAAATGCAGTGCCCTTTGCCCTACCATAATAGGTTCACGACAGATCTACAAAAATCCATATTATAACAAAACACTCATGTCAAACTCAACATTTAGGCCCTTAGGGTAAAGAGAGTCCAATGTGTGTATCCAGAAGAGCTCCCTTCAACATAATATTCTGTCAATGTCACCTCCTCTTGGCAAGTGTACATGCTCAATTCCCTGGAAACGGAGGGAAGAGATGGGATGAGACAAAGCATTAAAATGGCTGGCAACTGGATAGTAAGGATCAGCACGTCTGATGGAACTGTTATGGTCACTAATTCTCTGTTTCAGACTACGTATAGTTTTGCCTGCATATATATAGTACATATATAGTGCATATATAATACATGCGTATTGTTACATTGGGCACAATTACCGCATGGATAGTTGCCATTTCTCAAAGGTGCCTGCATGTTCAAAATAAAATCTTCAAATCAAATCAAATCAAATCAAATATTGGTAAAAACAGACGAGTGGTGCATCTTTATTTACAACGATCTTTCCCGGTTCCCACAATGCAACGCGGCGCGACGTTATAAAGCCGAGCTGGAGCAGCGCTCCCTCTCTCAGTCTGTCCGGTCATGCAGGCAGCAAGAAGCAACAGCAGCACGAAGGAGCAGCAGCAGCGGGCTGGAGGCCGCAGGGCTGCACTCCCACCATGGCGGGGTTCTGGCCCCTTTACTCCCACCATGTAAGTGCTTTGGGTCGTTTACCTTTAGAGTTGCTTCTGTGATTTGTATTTAGAACTGTGAAAACTGTTTACCCTAATGGGTTAAACTGCTATTGAGGTGATCATTAAACCTGAACATCATGAACACGTGGGAGCAGCATGACTATTTTTTATTTTTTTTGCATAACTGCACGTGTTTATATGGTTATTAAAAAGTATAAATGACAATTTCAGGCTGTTTTTATAAAGGAAATGTGTATTGTCTTTTTTCCAAACTTTATTGGAAAAACTGCAGGCATACAGACATTCATTTTGTATGTAAAATAAAATCGTGTAAATATTTACAATTGGATAATACAAAAACATAAAACATATAAATTAAAATAAGGCACAAAATATCTCGTTATTCTGGAGTTACTGAAAGTAATCTGTTAAAGTACAGCAGTGTTGGTTCACGTTTCTTATTTGACATTAGCTCTAAAGCAGGAATTGTCTACCGGTGGTCCGCGGCCCTCTGGTGGTCCGTGGCGGTATTGCAGGTGGTCCGTGAAATTCTAAATGGAAAACGATAATTAAAAAAATATATATATTTATTCTTTAAACTCAATTTATTTTCCATTTACTATTCATTTTTGTGAATAATGTATCCATCCAAATCATGTCAAATGAGTCAGTGAACTTTGTAATTTGTAACTTTGTGTGCCATCTTGACTTCCTGTTGGTCATTTTTCATTTTTTTTTTTATATATAGCAAAAGATGCAAATAAATAGCCTATATAGGCCCATACTCTTATTTAAAAGCAAGATGCAAAATAAAACAAACATCCCCAAAAGTAGTTGGTCCCTGAGTGGCTTCTTGGTTATAATGGTGGGACTGGGACAAAACCAGTTGAAAACCTCTGCTCTAAAGGGTTCATATAAAAGTGTAATTCCACTGTAAATATATATATTTATTTTTTTTGGATCAATAAAGTTCTTATTTTTGCCATCTGAGAAAATTAAATATATTACTATATATTATTACTGTATTACGAGAACTGTTTCCCAAGTATATTAGTGCGTGTGTGAATGAATAAATGAGACGTAAAATGTACATTTCTTTGTAGAAAGGTCCTTTATGAAAATAAGTCTATTTACTTGTATTAGTTTACAGCGCAGTCTTGAACATCCAATATAGCAGCGACGTTGACGTATCACAGCAGCTCCATGGGGCGGATACGTCAATGTCTATGGTTGTGACCCCTGACCCCTCCATGACCCCTAACCCACCTGTACTGCCGTGGCCCCTGACCCCTCTGTGACCCCTGACCCCACCTGTACTGCCGTGACCCCTGACCCCACCTGTACTGCCGTGGCAGAGGCGTCTCCCTCTGCCGGGGAATCTCACGGTGGGGAGAGAAACTCAGGACTTTTGGCACAGGTTTAAGTGAAAACTGTTTCCTCTAGCCTGACTGAAGACCTGAGACATGAGAACCTGAAACTCATGGTTAAACTCCAGAAGTGTAAAAAAAATGCTTGGAGAACTTAATCTTATGAATATGAAGTTTTCATCACATTCAAATTTGGAGATAATATCTTTGGGTGTGATTGTGAAGGATTGTCCAGTTGTATAAGTTTATTTATTTAGTGTATTTAATGTTGTTCTCTTCCTTCCAGAGAGGCTGATGGAGGCCGGCTGACGTGATGAGGCCTCATGGCCACGCTGGTGTTGAGGTGATTCTCCAGAGACTCCTGGTTGAGGTGAGTCTTCCCTCCTCTCCCTCCACCCCCCAGCTCTCAGTCAGCTGCTGATGTTGGGGTGAGTCTCCAGATCCCCCCCCCCCCCCCCCCCCAGCTGAGGTGAATCCCCCCCCAGCTCTCAGTCAGCTGACCAGCCGTCCATGTCTGGTTCAGTGTTACAGAGCTGGCAGATGAAGTCTCTGCTCTCCGCCTCAGCGGCGCCGGCTCTGTTTTAGAGTCTGCTGCCGCTGAGCTGCTGCAGGGCGAGGCCCGGCTAGAGAGTGGCCGGTCCCGCTCCCCCCAGGGACGGGCCTAGTGCCGGGCCTCACACTCTTAATTTCATACTATATGGGTTTAATTTTGTAAATCATTGTACCATGTTCCACCACAATCCTTTGAGTCAGCTTTAAGAGAACCAACTAAAGTGGTTAAAGAGTGGTATAACCTACCTATAACTGTTTTAAAAGCTGTGTCTGAAATTCCACACTTCCACCCTAATGAGTAGCAAAAAGTTTTGTTTTTTTTAAGTACGTCTGAAACATTAGTCTGTACACAATAGTATGTACTATCCATACTCATTCTGGAGAAATGTATTAGTGTGGATTGATGGACACTAGCTAAGCAGAAACTTCCCGCAATGCAGAACTGCATTGCATTATACTTTTTGAGTATATACTGTTTTGCCAACTTGCGGAAGTAAAGAGTTTGGTTTTCCAGCGTTGATGGACTTAATCCTCAGATTTCTTCTCTGTTGCAGGCAGAACCCGGGCCCCGTGTGGAGCAGGCAGAACCTGGGCCTGCGGCGTGCTGCAGGTGAGGCCGGGCAGACCTGGCGGCTGCACGTTGCTCGCTGTGATGAATCATAAAACACATCATGCTGACTAAAGCCCGTGGTGACCCTAACATGCTGAGCCCGGGTCCAGGTCGGCTGAGACGGGTTCCTGATTCCTCCACTGACACCTCTCTGTTCTGCAGGGGGAGGAGCCGCCCGGCCCGCGGGGCGAGGAGCCGCCCGGCCTAGATGACTCAAGGCGGCGTCTCCAGCGTCGTTCACCGGCGGCCATCTTACTACAGGACACTCTGGTCACTATCGTTGTTGCTGTTGGAGGGTGAGTGGTCTGTGCAGACACAAATACTCAGAACTTGCTGAAATCTTGACGGATTTACAAACGGTTTGGTTTATTATAAACGTCATTAACGTGGGTATGATTCTGGATGCTTGGACATGTTGAAATTGTATCTTTTCTTTTCGAAAAACGACTTAATCATGCAGCACATACAATAGTTGTGTATCACCACTAACTAACGTTACTTTCCCAAGTTATCAAGGGTGATCACAATCGAAAATTTCAATTATTATACAGCTTCTATCTCTGACCCCACCTGTACTACCGTGGCAGAGGCGTCTCCCTCTGCCGGGGAATTAAACGGTGGGGAGAGAAACTCAGGACTTTTGGCACAGGTTTAAGTGAACACCGTTTCCTCTAGCCTGACTGAAGACCTGAGACATGAGAACCTGTGAAACTCATAGTTAAACTCCAGAAGAGTTATAGGAATAATAGCACATGAAAATTCATAGATATTATTTATTTAAAAACATTAGAAATATTATGTTAAATACACACGTTTCATTCTTATCTAGTCAAATTATAGAATGGACTTTGATGAACTGAAATTATGTAGATCTGAGTTTAAAAAAATAATTGAGACAAAATAATTAAGGAATACAATGCAAAATGATTTGAATATGAATTAATTATGCAGAGCGATTTAGAGTGAATTTTCTTTTCTTTGGTATTACTGATAAACCGGGTTATCTTTTGGAAGGTACAGGATCAGCAAAAATAATCTCCGGCTTCAGCCTGCTCCTTTATCGGTTACACAAAGTTTATTTGTGTGAAACTGATTAGTGTAAATATGTAGGATACTGTTTTGTCAGTTTCATGCACACCAGTTAAGCTGCATATAATATAATGTGACTGTGATGAACATTAATTAATTCTGTTTCCTGGTTGCAGTGAGGCGAGCGCTGCGGGGGAGGAGACTCCAGGAGCCGCTCCGGCCTGCAGGAGGATGAAGATGCAACAGTTTCCCCATATTTGTAATGGATATTTATTCCAAACAAACCACTTTTAACGACGTTTCCATCTATCAAAGGGTGAAGCTAGCGGGCCCTCGTCATTTGTGATGTATCAGTTGGAAATGTTCCGCTCTCTCAATAAATGTTTTCTCAAAGTGCAGTTTTGTCATTCATCAGTTCACTCAACTGATTTAATTTTGGATTGATTGTCTTTTTTTTATAATTTACTTAATCTAGAGACCAGTATTTTATCAGATTACAGATAAAATTGATATGTTTTTGTCAAGCAGTCGGTGGTTTTAAATAGTTCTGGTTCTCGTGGTGAATATCACATGGTCACGTTTCAGCTGCAGGAAGCTGGGGAGGGTTTTAAATCAGGTTGCACTGGTGCAGGAATACTGAACAAGAGAATAGTCACCGCTGAACAAGTGTTAACATGAACATAAAGGAAACGACTGTATATTGGATTGGATTCAACTTTAATAATCTCCAAAGGGGATTGCCACCATGGCCACAACAATACAACATAAGATAATAACACACTGTCTCCAGCTAGGGACAGCAGTGGATCAATACAACAGCAAAATAACCAGAATGACCCCCAGAAAGGGAGATAAAAAAAATGCATAAAAGAATACAAATCTATTTTAAATGTGCAGGACAAGTATAGCAGCAAGTTAAACAGGTAAGGGTATAGCTGCAATTAAAAGTGCACTGTACAAGCAAATATGGCAGCAAGTTATGACAGTCTAAAAGAGTGGATGCAGTTAAAAGTGGATTAGTATAGATTAGTATAGCAGCAAGACATGACATCAGCAGTCCAAATTAAAAAGTCTGGTTGCTGCAGGAACTAAGGACTTAAGTCTCTGTGGAGCATATCTGGGCAAAAGGAGCATAAATATATATATATATATATACAGGTGTGAAGAGGCTGCAGCAGCAAGCACCTGTATCTGGGGGAGGAATGTTTCATCTCAGCCGTTCACGTTTTCTAGTTACTGTCCAATAAAAACAAATGGAAGATGAAGAGATTGTGGGAAGGAAAAGCGGCTCCAGCCAACGCGTGGGAGTCCAATCCAACCAGTAAATACAACTTATATGTTCAATTAGGAATTTGAGGATTCCATTTTCAAAATAAGCTAAAGCATCACTATCCTGCCATGCAGCCAGCAGGCCCTCATCACCGGCCCAGCAGACGGCACATGTACCAGTTGAATGTATATGTTATAATTCAGATGTGTAATGTTTTTGTCATTACTTTAGTTTTGATTAGTGGCTATCCAGACTTATTATAGTTTTGTATGTTTCCATTAGTTTCAGCATTAGTTATAATACGGGGTATTTATCGTGGGTAAGGTTTAAAACCCTTTTACTACTGTAATTACATCCAGGCCGCCTGGATTTATTTAGATTTTATGGCTGTAGAATTGTCAAATGTGCAAAGAACTCGTGCTCCTGCCCATTCTTTTCCCAAGATAACTTCAACTTTCAATATCTGGCGGCAGTTCAATATTACTGTGTGTTCTGACAGTGTAATAACTGTTTAAAGGAATAAAAAGATAAAAACGAATTTGGATTTTTCAAGTTTATAACAGGATAAGAACTCTGAAATGAAACGTACAAACAATTTCACATGAACAATTTGAACTTTGAACTATTTTACATATTTACAAAAAGTGTGTCTGGACTTTGTTCTCAATTGTTTTTTGCATGTTTTTCCAATAAATGTCCAGGCGTTTTTTATTTGGTGTGGTGAGTAAAACTGACGCCCCCCCCCCCCCCCCACAAAAAAAAACAAAAAAAAAACAGTCAGTGTGGGAAGTGGATACAAACAACTACATTAAGAACTTGGTGTAAGAGATTTATGGATATGGTCTAGATAAGGCTTGCAAATTTTCAAAAAGGAAATGAGACGATATGTGATTTTTTTCCAGGGGGATGCAATTATTCATCTGAAAAGAGCGATAAATAGAGGGGAATCAGATTTCCATGACACTGCAATTCACTTCTTATGGTGGTCACACTTCTTCCTGGTCCTGGTCCAGGTTTCTTCCTCCTAAAGGGGAGTTCACTGGAAAAAACAACAATTTTCACCTGTTTCTAGTAGATTTTCACTTGAAATAAGTAGAAAAATCTGCCAGTGGAACAAGATTTTTTTGCTTGTAATAAGAAGATAAATCTTGTTCCACTGGCAGATTTTCCTACTTATTTCAAGTGAAAATTTACTTGAAACAGGGGAAAATTGTCAAATAAGTTATTTTTCTGGTAATGACTCTTGTTTTAAATGTAATGAGATTTTTTTTTTTACTAAAAATGAGACATTTTAACTAGAAATAAGACAAATATTCCTGGTAAGATTTCTAGTTTTTGCAGTGCAGGTTTCATAGCTGAACACGTGGTACTGTACTGTACTGTACATCGACGCTGGTATCGTTAATGATCCTACTTATCGTGTCAGCCGTTATATATTTATATCAATACCCTGGAGTCAGCAGTTGTGAAGCATGATCCAAATCGGTAAATTAATTTTTAAGTGTATAAACAACTCAATTTGTTGAGAGACAAAACAGCAACCGAGTCACCAGAACCTCCTCAAACCACATTGCTAAATCCCGTTCTGCAGGACGACTTTGGGACAGTCAGCCTTCTCCTCTCAGAGCTGTAAACTCTGGAACTCACTGACATCAGACATTAAATCCATCTCAGAGTTTAACATGTTCATCACCAAAACTAAAACCTGCTTAAAGAAAAATCTAAACAGTACTCATCTGTAATTAGTGTGTATATTTGTGTGGGAGAGTGTTGTTTTTTTGTAATTACAGTTTTACTTCCTAAATTGAGGGGAGGTTTCGCTGCATAAGCCTGTTGGCTTTTTGAGCTCTCCTGTCACATTTGTTTTACTATTTTGTTTGTAAGTGTTACTTTTATTGTGTGCAAACTAATAAAATAAAATAAATAAATAAAATAAGCGAACTAAGCAGCTGCTTAGGGCCCCGTGGCCACTAGGGGGCGCTCAAGAGTTTAAAAAAATAAAATAAAAAATACAAATTATGTTATGTGTGAGTGATGATTCATACATTATCAAATGTATGTTAATGTACAAAAACACCATAATTAATATTATTACATAAACAATATTATGTTAACAGACTAAGCCAGGGGTCGTCAACCCGCGGCTCTTTAGCGCCGCCCTAGTGGCTCCTGGAGCTTTTTCAGAAATGTTTGACCTTTTTTTCTTTTTTTCTTTTTTCTTTTTTTCTTCTTTTTCCTTTTTTCTTTTTTCCTTTTCTCAACATTTCGACTTTTTTCTCGACATTTCGACTTTTTTCCCAACATTTCGACTTTTTTCCCCAACATTTCGACTTTTTGTCACAAAAAAACAAACTTATCCGTCAAGAGAGGCAGATGGATCAGGTGAGGGGGAAACTGTTTTGACTTCTAGTCAAATGATCTCATTAAGAGTTAATATACAGTATGATATAATCAGAGATGTGCAGTAAACTACATGCGTACAAAATATGCACCTTAAGTCATTAAAATATGTATTTATTCACATGTAATTGAAACACCGCCCATCTCTGGACATAATCATATGACAAGGGACTTGTTTTTAGACAAATGCATATTATTAAAAAAAATCTCAAGCAATTTTCAGTTGTTCTACTGGCAGATTGTTTTTCTTATTACAAGCAAAACCACACTGGAATAATTCAAAAAGTAAGCAGCATAATTATAATGTAGTATGACATCTAACGTAACTATGTTTTGTTGTTGTTTTCATCTTAGGTCCATGTCTGCCTCTCAAGCCCATCCACTGCTGTGTCCACCGTCCTCTCCATGTCTGCTGGAACATCAGCAGTAATAGAGGGCCCTGAAATCACATCTAGCTTAGGGCCGGCCTCATTACACACTCGTAGTTTAACCTGCTGTTTAACTAAGTGTTAGTGGGATTTAACAAGGATCAGTCAAAGAAATGGCAGTAACAGTTATGAGTCTGTGAGGAACCAGAGCAGCCTCTCCACGTACAAGGGGACAAGGCAAAACTGGACCTGGGTGATGAGGTGTAAAAAACCCTCGCAGAGCGTAGAATGCCAAAAAAATAAGGCTTTTTATTTTGTGTAAAAAAACCACATACAGGCGGAGGGCAAAATCATTATTCAAAAAAAAAAAATTCACAATGGGGCATAGCCTCTCAACAAGCTTCCTCCATTCAGCAGACCCCTCTTCTGGTATGCAGCTGCTGTTTCTAAACCCAGGCAGGGTGGAGAGGTTGATTGGACACAGGTGTGCCACACTCAGTAGAACCAGGCACACCTGTGTGCTGCTCCCCCGCAGACCACGCCCAATCCTCCACTCTGACACACACATTAAAAAGGTCCGGTGATGGTGAGAAGGGGAGGGGTTGCTCACTTTCTCACAGAGTCTGTTTGGGGTTACGGGGGTTTGCTTTAACACAGGGGTCACCAACCCTGGTCCTCGAGGGCCGGTGTCCCTGCAGGTTTTAGATGTTTCCCTGCTTCATTGCACCATGATACAAGTGACTGTGTCATCAACAGAACTATCCAGACTTTGATGACAAGCTGGTGACGATGATTAATTAGAATCAGGTGTGTTAAAGCAGCATCATCTAAAACATGCAGGACACCGGTCCTCGAGGACCAGGATTGATGACCCCTGCTTTAACATGATACAGGTAAGCTTATTAGGGTCGCCAACTCCCTGAAAACTAAATCAGGGACACCTCATCTTCATGGCCGGTGTTCTACCAATCTGCACATCTGCTGCTTTGGCAAAAGCAGCAGAAATTGGCAGAACATTATTTTAATATTGCTGATTATGGATTACAGTTTAAGATTAAGATTCACAGAATATTCAAATTTTTTGAGATAGGATATTTGAGTTTTCTTAAACTGTAAGCCATGATCAGCAATATTAAAATAATAAAAGGCTTGCAACATTTCAGTTGATTTGTAATGAATCCAGAATGTATGACATTTTAGTTTTTGTAATTGCATTACAGAAAATCACAATATTCTAATTTTCTGAGACAGTCCTGTATCTTTCTTAAACAGAAACCTGTCCTGCTGAACTTTCTTTCTTATTTCCAGTATCAGTGCATGCGGAGCTGCATTGACTTGTGCGTGCCTGCAACATGTCAGACGCACTTTTATTTGTATTTGCATGAGTTCATGTGTGTGTTTAGTGTGTGTTTTCCTGCAGAGAAAGGCCTGGTTCCGCTGCGTGATCGCTGCGTTTTTCTGCAGCACATCTGGCTGCGTTTCTGCAGCACATCTGGCTGCGGGTTCAGGAGGAGGAGCCGCTTCTCCGGGGAAAGTTCCATCTAGACAACCAAGCTTTTCAGCTGGAACCAGCCCCCTAAAGCCCCCAAAGTGGTCCGGATCAGAGCCGGGGCTGAAGGGTCCGGACCGGATCAGAGTCTTGGCCTGGACGCATCCACACGCAGAAAAGCTGCAGAAAGTCCCGACTTCCTTCCTCCCGTCCTCCCCGTCCCGTCCTGCTGCGTGTGCAGCTTTCCCGTCCAGCAGCGGATGTTTCCATCACGAGTGCGCGGGTCGTCGTGCCAGAGGCTGAAACCAGAGCTGCAGAGACGGACCCCCAGCTGCAGAACAACCCGGTAGGAACCGCAGCTGATCCGAACAGTGGTCTCACCTCGGATTCCTGCTGGTCAAACCTCGGATTCACACCGAGATCCTGCGACTCTGCTGCGACCCTTCAGGGTGATTTATGGTTCCGCGTCACACCGACGTAAGGCTACACCGTAGCCTACACTGTAGGCTACGGCGTAGGCTAGGGCGTCAATTTAACGTGGAACCATAAATCAGGCTGCTGCGACTCTGCTGCGGCGGTGACATGACTCCCTGGACGCACTTAGTTTATAGTTTTTGAGTTTTTATTTCCGTCCATTTGGATACAACATAAAAATAGTCCAATATTTTAAATGGCACCTAAAAGGTATACACTTTAAACTTTATTTATTTAAACAGAACTTTTCATGCAGCTGCAGTGCAACACAAAGTGCTTTACATACATGTACAGGCTGAAGCCAAGGCTTATTATGCAGCCTACCCTTTTATGAACCTCAACTCAGGGGGTTTTATACACAACACAACTACTAGTAATTAGGATTCAAACATTGAGAACGAATGGATATATTGGACAAGTAACAGAAGTATCTAGACAAGAAGCAAAGACAAAAAAACAAAGACCAAAACAAAACAAAAAGCTTTTGACTGGAGCCAGAGGATTGTGGTTAAACTTTAACCTTTGAAAAGCTGTCGACAATCAAGATTTTATTATACTGTTGTAGTATACAAGCGCAGAAATACTTTTTTTTTTTTTTTTTTTTTTTTTTTTTACTTTCTAAATGGTCTGCATATATATTAATGGTTAATACCCTGTTGGTAAAAACCTAAGGCGTATATATATATGCATTTTTAATATATAATATATATCATATATATGATCATCATATATATATATATATATATATATATATTAGGCTCAGAAATACTTAAAGGGGACCTATTATGGCATCTAATACCTATTTTAAACAGGCCTTGAATGTCTTAAAAACAAGCTTTTGATTGTTTTTTCTAAATTAGAAATTCAGCCTCTGATCCATGTCTTTATCTTCCCATTCTCTAACCTCCTTATCTATGCAGGATTCTGAGTGGGCGGGGCTATGATAATGAGGCTCTGTGCTGATTGGCTGCCTGAATGACGCAATACACCGCTACAAAAAAATGTTGGAAGCTCCGGCCGGTGGAGTTAGTTGTGGCCGTGGTTTCACGCATCGGAGGACAACCTATGTAAATCACATTTTGGTTACGTCATGACAGGAGCAGAATCTGAACGGCTCGTAGATCCATATCACACTGGACGATCATCCAGGTGGCTGTACAGACACTGCAGAATTTGGTTGTTTCCTCCTTCTCTGAGTTGGCAGGCTGAGGGGAGACCACTTTATACATGTTAGGCAAGAAAAAACCTGGTTTTCATAATAGGTCCCCTTTAAAGACACGCCTACTGATATGCATTTTGCCCAAATGATTTGGGATGAAATGCATAAGTGACGATAGAATCCATGTGACCGGCAAGTTTTTTTTTTTTTTTATTGAGGCCAGTGGGGGGGGCATGGCCCCCCCCTGAACCCCCCCTGGTGGCGCCACTGGTCAACATGCTGGCAGGTTCTGGTCCCACTCTGCCTGGTTCCTCCCGGTTTGGTGTTAATCCTTCAATCTGATAAGACTAGGGTTGAAAACTCACTGAAAAATAAATCAGGGCCACCTCATCAACCCGACTGCCTTCACCTTTCCTGGTGTGGTGAATTTTTTTAGCCCCTTTTTTTTGTGAGTAAAACGATTTTTTTTTAACTATTTGACTGGAACCTGAATTGAATTAGATGCATATTTTTGAATGTCATGAACACATGGAAAACAAATTATTATCCAGCAATTCACTTTAATACAAAATAACAAAATGAACTGAATAAAATAAGTATCTTTCTTAAACAGAAACTTGTCCTGCTTAACTTAAAATGTTATGAATTAATATAAAACAATAGAAAGAAAGCAGAACATGCATTCTGTAATAGTGCACATTTTTAGTGCAATAACAAAAGTGCAAACAGAAAGTCTGTAGAAAACTTGTAAACGTGCCTCAAAGGCCATGACTGTAGCTACAGTTGTAGTAAAACAGAAAAATAACTTATGAACTCAACAGCTCAATGCCATTTTCTGACTATTTTCTGACTCTCTCAGTAATACGGGACAAAGTGCGTCCCTTTTCAGCTCAATACGGGACGTACTTTAGTTTATGAATACGGGACGATTCCGTTTCTCAAGGGTCGGTTGTCAACCCTGGATAAGACGGGGTTAGAGAAAGTCTTGGATGGATGGATGACGTCACTGCTGGTATTGTACATTTTTCCCTGAACAAGCAAATTGCCTTCATATTGACATTTCTCAATGCATGTCGCAAGATCCATAAAAGCAGAAGTAGACGCTGATTGTCCAACGTGTGAAGAAATTTACTCAGAAGTTGAGATGAATTGCAAAGCTTGTGAAAGACCACAACCTTGCCTGCTCTGTAGAGGTTTAGAACAGCTCTCCTGGCTGCTCTGGAGCTCTGCAGCAGGCCAGAGCTGCAGCTCAGGACGTTTGTCCTCTAAACTGAAGGTAAAAGGTTCTTCTCCAACCCTCCCAGGCAGGCCAGAGCTGCAGCTCAGGACGTTTGTCCTGTAAACTGAAGTAAAAAGGTTCTTCTCCAACCCTCCCAGCAGGCTGAGGTGCAGCGAGGTGCAGCGTTGCCACCATGTCTCGGTACCTGAAACACTTCACCACGGTGGGGGAGAAGCAGCCGCCCCAGTGGGAGGACGAGGAGCTGCACGTGGCCAGTGAGGAGCTGGGCCCGGCTACGGGCCAGTTCCCCACAACGCTCACCTTCAGGGACTCGCTGAGACGGCTGTACGGCTCTGACCGCTTCCAGGTACGATCGCTTTAAAGAGGCCAGGAAACACAACCCTGATCTTTAAGTCGGGGTCCTCCACTCAAACACCTCTAGGTGTCAGAATATGGAGCTTTTCCACTAGATCAGAGGTCGGAAACCTAAAATGTTTTAGATCCATATTGGACCAAAAACACAAAAAACAAATATGTCTAGAGCCGCAAAAAATGAAAAGTCTTGTATAAGCCTTAGAATGAAGACAACACATGCCGCATGTTTCTATATTAGTTAGAACTGGGGGAAGATTTTTTTTTTTCATTATGCACTTCGAGAAAAAAGTCAATGTTGTGAAAAAAGTCAAAATTTCTAGAAAAAAGTTGAAATGTCAAGATTAATGTTGAAGTACAATCTTGAGAAATAGTCGAAATGTTGAGGAAAAAAGTCGAAATGTTGAGAAAAAAGTCAAAATCTTGTGAAAAAAGTCAAAATGTCGAGATTAAAAAGGAAAGGAAAAAGGAAGAAAAAAAGGGGGAAAAAAAGGAAAAAAAGGTCAAACATTTTTGAAAAAGCTCCAGGAGCCACTAGGGCGGTGCTAAAGAGCCGCGGGTTGCCGACCCCTGGACTAGAACCTCCTCAGCTCAACTCATCTCCACTGGGCCTGGTTTCTTTTCCATTACAATTCAGCACCCAGAGCAGAAGTAGGAGGTTGGAGAAGCTGCTGTGACGTATTTGATTGTGTATCTAAAGGAAGAAGACACAACACTAAAGATGTAGAACCTGGAGGAGATGATAGATGTGCTGCTGGGTCTGTGGTTTGTGTTTGATATAAAGTTAAAAAATGAGAGAGAGAGAAACTTCAAGCGGCAAGAATTTTTAATTTTTTGTTAGTTTGTCTCTGTGCTGCTGAAAAGTCAGCTGGAGCCGTGAGCAGCTATGAAGAGACAGAGCTCCTGGTAGATCTGGGGCCGGATTCTTAATTTTAGATCTTAAGAAATGTCTTAAGATCTAAAATTATGAAGTTCTTAAGTGCAATTCCTCAATATTTTCTTTAGAACCGTCTTAAGAACTGTCATTTCTTACGAATTTCTTATTTTTCCTACTTAAGAACTTCTTAAAATATGGCTGTATCCGAAATGGCATACTGCATACTACATGCTACATACTACATCAGTATGTACTGCATACTGAATACTAAATGAAGGATTCAGTACGCCTGTACATCAGAGCCGTCACCATTTTAATAAATGTATTAAAATGAACATATCAGTCTATTGAATTTTATTTTATTAAGCTACATATGTTTGGGTTTTTATTTAGTGCACCTCTACGTACTTGGTATACAACATTATATATATTATTCATTTCATTCAGGCTTACCTTTACACAGAAGACATTTTAAAACAGGTCAAGGTTGTCTTAAAGTTAAGAAAAAAGTCAAGAACAAAACTGAGAACTTTTATTTCAAGAATGCCATTTATTCTGTGTTTTTTCTTAAGAAGAAAGTTGAGAAAATACTTAAGAACTTAAGAGAATATGAATTCTTCTCCTTTTTCTTAAGACTGAACTTAAGAAAAAAATGACACTTAAGAAGATTTTTATTCTTAAGAATGTTTTGTGAATCCGGCCCCAGGTCATTCCTTATCTCCCGTCTAGATCTTTTTAATTCTCTCCTCAGCACCAGGTTTATGAACATTGTGCAGAACAAATATAATACAAGGAACAGTTCACTACAGAGCAATGGTGGCATGGAATTTATTACCAAGCTTTTTAATTTCAAATAATAGAAGTTGCTTTAACAAGACATTGAAAATGTATTTGTTACATATGGGATGTTAAGTGCTTCTCTGGTGAATTGAGTTGAGTTATCTGAGATCCTAAAAGGTAAGGAGAGTTCTGTTTTGTCGCTCCACTTTTCTTTCTTGTATTTTTATTTAAGTATTGGTTTATTTTTCTTCAACCAAGAGTAAATAATAGAGCTGCTGTATGAAAGGATTGTTAGTATGAATGTTATGGAAGTTTATTGTCTGTAATATGTGTCTTAAGATGAAGATATTGTTGTGTAATGTAATATTAGGACCCCAGGAAGAATAGCTACTGCATATTTGCTGTATCTAGTGGTGGATCCAAACAAACAAACAAACAACGTCCTCGCATGGAAGAAGAGAAACTACAAAGAGGAAGAGTTGATGGTGAAAGCTGGTTTGAATATATGAACACTTTTGCAATGTCAGAATAAGTAGAAAAGACTGAGTTGGTGGTTAAAACCCCCAGGGTGAGAGAAAGGAGAAGCTGGATCGCCTTTGAGATGACGACTTTAACGTGTTATGGAGCAGTAGTAGTAGCCGAAAACACTCAAACAAATGATCTGAAAAAGAATTGTGAACTATAGCTTCATTTAACATAATTGGTTTAAGAAAAGTGCTTGACTTGAAGTTATAGGTGCCAACATTTCATTTCTTTCGGCTTTTCCCTTCAGCCACAGCGAATCAGTTGCTCCATCCTGTCTTTTCCTCAGTGACCCTGACTACGTTTACATGCAGTCAAAATTGGAGTTAAGGTCAATATTCCTGAAACATTACTCCTGAAATATTACTGAAACATTGGGAATAATCTGTTTCCATGCGTGAGTTAACAGGGGTTATCCCTGTTTACATGGTGATTAATCATTCAGGATATCTGGATCAAACCAGCGACGCACGGGAGAACGTGATGATGCAATTCCCATCATTTCCGCTTCTTCTTCCTGTATCCAAATTCAAAACAACAACAATAACAGCAGCACGGAGGATAATCAACAGCCCAGTAGAAGTGGTTTTGTTTCTTGACCCTGTAGTTTCCTTTGTTCAGCGTCTTCCAGCGGAGCTTGATCTGGTCTGGCGTTCCTACAGAAATCCTGCTTCTCTCACTTTCTTGTAAATGTTCTATCCCGGTACTTTCTACCGTCTACAAATGCAGAAATGTTCATATCCTTCATTACATTTATGAAGTGATTAGTCTCCTCCTGGTCTTGGTTTCTCCGTGTTTATAAGAACTTCCTGGACTCAAAAGACCAGGATTCCTTGTGAACAGAGCATGCCCAGAAAACAAATTCCTGTTCCGTTTGATGGGGATATTCTGTTAGGCCAGGGGTCGGCAACCCAAAATGTTTTAGAGCCATATTGGACCAAAAACAGAAAAAACAAATATGTCTGGAGCCGCAAAAAATGAAAAGTCTTGTATAAGCCTTAGAATGAAGACAACACATGCTGCATGTTTCTATATTAGTTAGAACTTGAGGAAGATTTTTTTTTCATTATGGACTTCGAGAAAAAAGTTGAAATGTCAAGAAAAAAGTCAAAATTTTGTGAAAAAAGTCGAAATGTCGAGAAAAAAGTAAAAATTTTGAGAAAAAAAGTCGAAATGTTGAAAATGTCGAGAAAAAAGTAAAAATTTTGAGAAAAAAAGTCGAAATGTTGATATTAAAAAGGAAAGGAAAAAGGAAGAAAAAAAGAAGAAAAAAGAAAAAAAGAGAAATAAAGAAAAAAAAAGAAGAAAAAAGGTCAAACATTTTTGAAAAAGCTCCAGGGAGCCACCAGGGCGGCGCTAAAGAGCTCTAGAGCCGCGGGTTGCCGACGCCTTCGTTTGGCGTTTACATGACCGAATATTCGGGTTTTAAAAGGAGTAACCCAGGGCTCATATTCAGGTTTTTAAAAACCCCAATATGAGCAAATTCGGGTTATTCAAAGGGGTTAATGGTGTTTACATGGCCGTGCAACATTGGGTTATTGCTAATATTCGGGTTTTAAAAGGGTTATTGATGCATGGAAACGCAGTCATATATTCCGTCTTGCTGCGGCTCCTCTCCAGGGAAAAACCTCCACCTCTAGCTTCTCCTCCACCTGTCCCCTGCTCTCCCTACAGACCACAATGTCATCTGCAAACATCATAGTCCATGGTGATTCCTGTCTAACCTCGTCTGTCAGCCTGTCCGTCACCATAGCAACAAGCAGGGGCTCAGGGCTGATCCCTGACGTAGTCCCACCTCCACCTTGAACTCCTCTGTCACACCTACAGCACAATCACCACCGTCTCACCATCCTCACGCATGTCCTGCACCGTCCTCACGCATGTCCTGCACCGTCCTCACGCATGTCCTGCACCGTCCTCACGCATGTCCTGCACCGTCCTCACGCATGTCCTGCACCGTCCTCACGCATGTCCTGCACCGTCCTCACGCATGTCCTGCACCGTCCTCACGCATGTCCTGCACCGTCCTCACGCATGTCCTGCACCGTCCTCACGCATGTCCTGCACCGTCCTCACGCATGTCCTGCACCGTCCTCACGCATGTCCTGTACCGTCCTCACGCATGTCCTGCACCGTCCTCACGCATGTCCTGCACCGTCCTGCACCGTCCTCACGCATGTCCTGCACCGTCCTCACGCATGTCCTGCACCGTCCTCACGCATGTCCTGTACCGTCCTCACGCATGTCCTGCCCCGTCCTCACGCATGTCCTGCACCGTCCTCACGCATGTCCTGCACCGTCCTCACGCATGTCCTGCACCGTCCTCACGCATGTCCTGCCCCGTCCTCACGCATGTCCTGCACCGTCCTCACGCATGTCCTGCACCGTCCTCACGCATGTCCTGCACCGTCCTCACGCATGTCCTGCACCGTCCTCACGCATGTCCTGCACCGTCCTCACGCATGTCCTGCACCGTCCTCACGCATGTCCTGCACCGTCCTCACGCATGTCCTGCACCGTCCTCACGCATGTCCTGCACCGTCCTCACGCATGTCCTGCACCGTCCTCACGCATGTCCTGCACCGTCCTCACGCATGTCCTGCACCGTCCTCACGCATGTCCTGCACCGTCCTCACGCATGTCCTGTACCGTCCTCACGCATGTCCTGCACCGTCCTCACGCATGTCCTGCACCGTCCTCACGCACGTCCTGCACCGTCCTCACGCACGTCCTGCACCGTCCTCACGCACGTCCTGCACCGTCCTCACGCACGTCCTGCACCGTCCTCACGCATGTCCTGCACCGTCCTCACGCATGTCCTGCACCGTCCTCACGCATGTCCTGCACCGTCCTCACGCATGTCCTGCACCGTCCTCACGCATGTCCTGCACCGTCCTCACGCATGTCCTGCACCGTCCTCACGCATGTCCTGCACCGTCCTCACGCATGTCCTGCACCGTCCTCACGCATGTCCTGCACCGTCCTCACGCATGTCCTGCACCGTCCTCACGCATGTCCTGTACCGTCCTCACGCATGTCCTGCACCGTCCTCACGCATGTCCTGCACCGTCCTCACGCATGTCCTGTACCGTCCTCACGCATGTCCTGCACCGTCCTCACGCATGTCCTGCACCGTCCTCACGCATGTCCTGCACCGTCCTCACGCATGTCCTGTACCGTCCTCACGCATGTCCTGTACCGTCCTCACGCATGTCCTGCACCGTCCTCACGCATGTCCTGCACCGTCCTCACGCATGTCCTGCACCGTCCTCACGCATGTCCTGCACCGTCCTCACGCATGTCCTGCACCGTCCTCACGCACGTCCTGCACCGTCCTCACGCATGTCCTGCACCGTCCTCACGCATGTCCTGCACCGCTCTAACACACTTCTCTGCCACTCCACACTTCCTCATACAGAACCAAGGTTCCTCTCTGGGCACCCTGTCAGAAGCTTTTTCTTTTCTTCTTTTTTCTTCTTTTTTTTCACACTGTCATTTCATTTTTAGGACTGAATTTAGGGGTCCCTAGGGGAGGTTCTGGGGTGGGGGGGTCCCAAGGGGAGGGCGCTGCTGCAAAGTCTCTGTCAGCCGTGTTTCCTGAATAACAGCAGACCCTGGTCCCAGGACCTCAGGGACCTGCTGGGGGAAGCTGCAGAACGTCCTCAAGGGGATTTATTAAACTTGTAAAATAGTGTTGTTTTTATCAGCCTGTTTCAATTTCAATTTTATTTGTATAGCGTCTATTACAACAGATGTTGTCTCTAGACGCTTTCCAGAGACCCAGAACATAAACCCCCGAGCAGTTATTACATAAACAATGGCAGGTAAAAACTCCCCTAGTGGGAGAAAAACCTTAAGCCAAACAGTGGCAAGAAAAACTCCCCTTTAGGAGGAAGAAACCTGGACCAGGACCTGGATCATAAGGGAGTAGAAACCTGGACCAGGACCTGGATCATAAGGGGGGACCCTCCTGCCGAGGTTCCAGACTGGGGGGTCGGGCACGTCAGCAGCACACAGCAGGCAGGTGGAAGCAGCAGCGGGGTGACCAGAGGAGGGTGGGGGGGCGTCAGCAGCACACAGCAGGCAGGTGGAAGCAGCAACAGGATGACCAGAGGAGGGTGGGGGACCGCAGGCCAGCACGGAGCTCCCGAAGCTCCGGGCTGCAAACATGAACAAGTTTTAGTGCATGTTTAGTTTTAATCTAGTCTTTGGGTCAAACTATCAATTCAGTTTTTATGAGTTTTAGTCACGTTCATTCTCCTTTTAGTCGTGTCAAGTTTCAGTCGACTAAAAGTCTAAGCATTTTAGTCTTATTTCAGTCAGAATTGTCCATTTTAGTCTAGTTTTAGTCAAAGATTGTATTTACCCAAACCCATTTTACAATTCAAACAAGGTTATCCTATTATTATATTATTGTTACCTTATAGACTCAAGAATACATTCATTCCAGATACAGAAGACTCTCATTTGAGTTTACAACATATTTATTTTTCTGCATTTCTCCCCGTCTTTTTATTTTTGGGCGACACATTCGGTTCTCTTCCACGTCTATGTACAGTAGGAAAGTGTATCCAAAGATCTAAAGACTAAACTGATTTAAAGACTAAACCAGAGGAAACTACTGAAAAAAAGTATATTAAGGATATTTGTTATAACATTCCGTCTCGTCTTGTTTTGGTCAATGAAAATGAAGACACATTTTTAGCAGTTTTTATTTTGTAATCTACATTTCATTCCTGTTCTTATTCGTCTCCGATATTGCATTATATATTTAATTATCGTTATCGTCACATGACCAGCATTTTCGTTGCGCCTCGTGTTCCTCAGGTGATGGAGGTTCGTTGACGACGATGTTTAGTCGGCATTTTCGTTGACGAAAGCAACTTTATTGTAACAGTGCTGATGTAAAAGCTCCCTCTGCTCTCTGTCCACGTCTGTTTCAGGTGGTGGTGGTTTTTCTGATAATCCTGGACGCCTTCTTTGTTCTGGCCGAGCTGCTTATAGATCTGTCCGTCATCAAGCTGGAACACGGACACATCGCTCCCGAGGTGAGACCGTTATCCCGTCACGCTCAGAACTGGACAGGACTGGAGTTGAGGGGGGATGAGGGGGGATGTCATCCCCCCTGAAATAAAAATGGTCCAAATCATCCCCCCTGAAATAAAAACGGTCCAAATCATCCCCCCTGAAATAAAAACGGTCCAAATCATCCCCCCTGAAATAAAAACGGTCCAAATCATCCCCCCTGTAAAACTGCCATCCCTCCTTTACATCCCTTATGTCATTTCATCAATGAATGTGGTTTTACTGCTATTTCAACATTTAGAGTCATCACCAGAAAAATAACACCAGAAAAATAACTTATTTGACAATTTTCACCTGTTTAAGTAAATTTTCACTTGAAATAAGTAGAAAAATCTGCCAGTGGGACAAGATTTATCTTCTCATTACAAGCAAAAAAATCTTGTTCCACTGGCAGATTTTTCTACTTATTTCAAGTGAAAATCTACTTAAAACAGGTGAAAATTGTTGTTTTTTCCAGTAACTACTTGTTTTAAGTGTAATGAGATTTCTTTACTAAAATGAGACATTTTAATTAGAAATAGGACAAATATTCTTGTTAAGATTGTGAGTTTTTGCAGTGATCCATGTTAATTATCCTGTGAAGGACAGAGTCATATTGATAAGTTCAGAAAAGTGTTTTTTATTGTTGTGTTTTGATGTATTTGATGTAAGCCCAGTGGATATTTAAAGCTTACAGAAGGCTGCATTTAACTGCTGCTATGTCATTCCTGCAGTATTTCTGCAGCTGTTTTGGTCACTGCTATTATTTGTAATATATTATATTATTTGTAATCAGCACAAATTATCTGTCCCCATATGATCAAATCCACCATCCCCCCTGATTGTTTTTTACAACTCGAGTACTGGAACTAGACCAGCGATATCCAGACTTAGAGACGGGATAACCAGACACGTCTCGTCTTCTTTAGGTGTTTCACTACTTAAGTCTGGCGCTCCTCACCTTCTTCATGATCGAGCTGGCTGGGAAGCTGTTTGCGTATCGTCTGGAGTTCTTCGAGCACAAGTTTGAGGTGTTTGACGCTGTGGTGGTGGTGGTTTCCTTCGTCCTGGACGTGGTGTTCATCTTCCACGAGGATGCCTTCGATGGGATGGGCCTGCTCATCCTGCTGAGACTGTGGAGGGTGGCCCGGATCATCAACGGTCAGTACCACCTACCGCTGCATAGGATGGAAAACACGGAACAAAACAGCTGGAATACAAAATACAGAAGCTTCTGAATTCCATACATGCAAACCTGCACCTTCCCAAAGGCTTAGGCCAGTCAGGGAGGCTGGAATTGAATTGAATTGAAATTTTATTTCAAACATGAAACAGTCGTGAAAACAAAACAAAACAATAATAATCAATAATAAATAAATGTAAATAGGAAAACAAAAAGACAAAAATATAAATAAAAACATGCATACAAAAACAAAAGATATCTACAGGACTGTCTCAGAAAATTAGAATATTGTGATTTTCTGTAATGCAATTAAAAAAACATAAATGTCATACATTCTGGATTCATTACAAATCAACTGAAATATTTCATGCCTTTTATTATTTTAATATTGCTGATCATGGTTTACAGTTTAAGAAAACTGAAATATCCTATCTCAAAAAATTTGAATATTCTGGGAATCTTAATCTTAAACTGTAAACCATAATCAGCAATATTAAAATAATAAAAGGCTTGCAATATTTCAGTTGATTTGTAATGAATCCAGAATGTATGACTTTTTAGTTTTTTTAATTGCATTACAGAAAATAAAGAACTTTATCACAATATTCTAATTTTCTGAGACAGTCCCGTAGGTATGTATGTATGTATGTGTGTGTGTGTGTGTATATATATATATCTATATATATATATATAGATATATATATATACACACACACACACAAATGTTATATGAATATCAATAATAACGCATCCTCACACCTACATACACTGATATAAATATACCCATTTATAAATTAATATATCAGTATCAACAATACACAAAGAAGAAAACAAACAACTCATAACGGCGGGGCCCCCCAAAAGCAACCAAACCCCCCCCCCCCCTCCTCCTCCTCCCTGTATCTTTTAAAGATCATTTGTTTCTATTTGTTTTGAAACTGTTGTTGAGATGTGGTTAACTTCATCTCTGCATGGGTGCATGGTTGCTGACGGCTGTGTTTAATGTGCTGCAGGAATCCTGGTGTCGGTGAAGACTCGTGCTCACCAGAAGATCCACAAGCTGAAGGAGAGCTACGACCACCTGGTGGAGAGAGCCACGGAGCTGCAGAAACGCAGCGACGAACTGGTGAGCTCTTTACCCTCGCCTTAAATCTAAACATAGTTTAGGACTCATCAAACTTTAAAACAGGGAAGATAAAAATTCACTTCATCTTCAAACCAACATATACCATACACCCAGTACTCGAGTTGTAAAAAACAATCAGGGGGGGTGGTGGATTGTATCATATGGGGACAGATAATTTGTGCTGATTACAAATAATATAATATATTACAAATAATAGCAGTGACCAAAACACCTGCAGAAATACTGCAGGAATGACATAGCAGCAGTTAAATGCAGCCTTCTGTAAGCTTTAAATATCCACTGGGCTTACATCAAATACATCAAAACACAACAATAAAAAACACTTTTCTGAACTTATCAATATGACTCTGTCCTTCACAGGATAAGTAAAATGGATCACTGCAAAAACTCAAAATCTTAACAAGAATATTTGTCTTATTTTTGTTAAAATGTCTCATTTTAGTAAAAAAAAAATCTCATAACACTTAAAACAAGACTCATCACTGGAAAAAACAACAATTTTCACCTGTTTCAAGTAGATTTTCACTTGAAATAAGTAGAAAAATCTGCATGTGGAACAAGATTGTTTTGCTTGTAATGAGAAGATAAATCTTGTTCCACTGGCAGATTTTTCTACTTATTTCAAGTGAAAATTTACTTGAAACAGGTGAAAATTGTAAAATAAGTTATTTTTCCAGTAATGACTCTTGTTTTAAGTGTAATGAGATTTTTTGACTAAAAATGAGACATTTTAACTAGAAATAAGACAAATATTCCTGGTAAGATTTTGAGTTTTTGCTGTGCATTTAGCAAGTCCTCACTTGAACATAGTGTGTACAACATCTGTACTTCTGTCAGTGTAACATATTATAGTTCAACCAGTGAGCAAACCTCTGCTGAATCAGCACCTCTGAAAAGGACGTAGGTTTTCTTCTTTCTTGCGTGATTACGGTGTAAGTTGTAGTACATTCTCTGTGTGATCCATGAACTACTGGAACCAACCAACCCATTCTTCTCTCTGTCTGTGTTTTAGGAACAAGAGAACCAGAAACTGAAAGCCCTCTTGAAGAAGCACAACATAGACTTTTAATCACCATGGCAACTGCTAACCATCGTTCACTGTTATTCCATTCTTGTACTTATTCCATGGGTTTCTTTAATCAGCCATCTACTCTGTTATTTTACCTGTAAATTCAGTGAAGCTGCAGCACTAAATTGCACCTACTTACTATTTAATAAATAACTGTAGTGGAATAATCTTTTCTAGAATTTTACATATTTGTAATCCCGATTTTTTTTTTTTTTTTTTTTTTTTTTTTCCCCCCCCGCATTTTATCACCCAGTGCTCCTACCTAAGTCAGTTCTTCTTAACCTGAGGAGTGAGCAGGACACTTCTTTTTTTTTTTTTTTTACAGGATATTCTAGATTTTTATTAGATGATCCATATTCAGGTCATTCTTTTGAAATAGCTCAATTCATTGAGTTAAGTAAGGATTAATGCCCGACGAGGTGGCCATTAAAATAAATATATGGACGACACAGGGGTGTGAACCGTCCGGTTTGCCTCCGCCAAGTTTTATACCACGGTCACTTAACAAAAAACACAAATATTAAATCAGTTATTCATGCTTTAATGTGTTTTCAGTGTAAATCATTAGTTTTATAACCAGCCACAGCTGAGCAGCTGAGCGACTATTTAATCTCTCGTCTGCAGCCGTTGGAACCTGGTAAGTTATAATAATAATAATAAAACTTTATTTGTATAGCACATTTCATACAAGAATTGTAGCTCAAAGTGCTTTACATCAATAATAAGGCAAACAGCAAGTGCAGTTTAAATAAAGAGAAAGGTATAAAATAACAAGTTACAAAGTTTTTTAACAAGCCATAACTCAGTTTCCTTGGTAACACCTGAGGGTCTGACTAATACCTGGAACAATCACTACCGTCCCATAAGCTCCTTAATGGACACAGTGTTGATTCTCCAGGAACTGGACGGACCTGAGATACGACTCAGACCCCGTCCACACGTAGCCGGGTATTTTTAAAAACGAATATTTCCCCCCTCCGTTTATAAAAAAATTTGCATCCACACGTAACCGAAGATCTGCGTTTTCGACCACATTCATAAGCATTCTAACCTGTAGATAATCTGCGGCTCCCGGGGAAGCTCCGCGGGCTCCGCGGCTCCGCCGCTCCGGGGCTCCGGGGGGCTCGGCGGGGCTCGGCGGAGGTTCAGCCTCCGCGGCTCCGCGGAGCCCTCTGTGTCGGTGTAACGCAGTAAGCGGCCGGTCAAGAGCAGAGACCATTTATTTAATAAATGGCTTGGAGAACAGATGCTGGATCATCTGTATTTCTATAGTAAACAAAAGTCGCACGTCAGAGCAGATTTGTTGTTGTTTTGGCGCATAATGTGACGTTCGAAAACGCAAAACTCCGGTTATGTGTGTCCACACGCATCTACATAAACGGAGTTTTCAAAAATCTTCACTTTGCCCGGAGTTTTTTTAAACCTTCGTTTATTTGCGTTTTCGTGTGGATGACAGGTCCAAACGTAGGAAAATATCTCCGGTTTAGCAGATATCCGCAGATATCCGACTACGTGTGGACGGGGTCTCAGTAACGGGAGATATTCTAGTCAGTTTCCATGGCAACAGGAGATATTCTAGTCCGCTCAGCTCCACTCGGCTATGCTGCAGTAACAAACAGGAAATATATTTGTTTCAAACAATCAAGTCCACAGATAGTTTCCTAAATCCTTTTATTAAGCTACATATATGAGATGTATATATTAAGATTTGCCGGACTTCTGCTCTTTACCGTCCTGTCCGGCTCTTCTCTGAATCTCCGTTGCCATGGTTACCACCTGGCAGTTGATCCAGCGCAATGATATTAAAGTTATCAGGGAATTTGACCAAACTTGTTTTCTAGGTGTAGGTTATCACTTTTAATGTACTCCTGCCAGCCAATCAGAATGGAGTATTCACACAGACCTTGGTATAATAGAAAATATATAGATGCAGTTTATCAGTCCATTAGGTCTAAAGGAGTCTTGTAGGAGTCCTTTACTAGACCTAATGGACTCCTGTAGGAGTCTTGTACAGCCATGAAACCTCACACAGAAATATAGATGTATTTGCTTAAATAAAAGATTTCAACATGTGACAGGAGGAGGACTGATTTATTTTATTAAATAATGTAGTAAAATACTCTTATATACACTATTCACACAACAACCATGAGCAGATCCAGACAGTCCCGGTAGGGATGGAGGTCAGAGGTGAGGTGTGGCTGGAGCTGGACGGCTCAGACAAAAGGGAAGAAGAAGTCAAAGGGCAGTTTGGCATCGATGGTTGGGGTGGCTCTGTATCCAGGAAGAGGCTCCGCAGACACCGGGAGGAAGGACACGGAGCTGCTGATGGGGAAGGAGCTGCTGCCCCCGGACAACGAGGCCTGGGGAGAACACACACCAGGGTTGGCACGTTTAGAAAAAATCTGGAAAAGTCATGGAATTTGAATTTTCTGACTTGATAACATTTAGTAATAACAGCCTATAAGGTAGATTTAAAATTGATCAATAAATATTTCGTATGGAAAAGTCTCGCGCGCGTGCATGCGCACGGTCGATTTTCAACGTTTGCATCATTTCTTGCACGATGTAAAATGGATAATATACTGTAGGATGTTGAGTATTTGATCCTTCAAAATACACGACCCATGACATGAATGACATGAAGTCATGTGAAGACAGAAGCAGCTATTCCAGGCTATGTTTCCAGATAGACAAATAGCAACGAGATTTGCTTGTGGCGAACGCAAATGCGCATATCTGTGTACATTTGGCCTTACATTTGGTTTATGTTAGTTATTTGTTCTTTAATGTGACTGTGCAATATTAGATTACTATACAACATACACTACAACATATTGCTGGTATATCAGTGTTAGTATTAGTTTAAACAAATGTTTAGTTTGTATAAAACCATAAATGTCATTAGATCTCCACTGTAGTGACCTTTGACATAGTTTTATTCCTATATTTCATTCATACATTGATGTTTTTTCATGGAAACTTGCTGCCAAGTCATGGAAAAGTCATGGTAATTTGTTGGTTAAAATGTGTATGAACCCTGACGCACGCACGCACACACACGATAATGAGGCTTAACCATAATTAAGCTCATGACAGAAAAGTCCATGGTGGAGACAATGAAATTACAAAGTTTCAAAAGATCAAGAAGTCTTGTTCACGTCTTCCACCTGTCAGAGCCGTAAAACCGCTGGAATTAGGCCTGTGTTGAAAAAATAGATTTTCCCATTCTAAATCTATTCTCATATTAATTCCCTAAAAATCGATTTGTATGTCTAAAGATCGATTTTTTTTTTCATCATTACATTAGAACTTTTGGTATTTTTTTGTTTATGCCCAAAAAAGGAATGTTTTGTTGGACACAAGAATAACTGGTTCCATGTTTTTGCCTTTAAATATGTTTAAAGGTATGAAAACATTAAAGTTTTCAGTTATAATTGCAGAAATTCTCTATATTTCATTACTTTATATACTGTCTTGGGGTTACATTTGCAAAAAATGCTTAAAACCAAATTCTCAAAAATTAAAAACCAAAATAGACTGAAAATGGAAAAAATTAAAACGGAATGTGGGAAAAAAATAAAACCGATTTCATCCGTCTCTGTTTCCTCCCTGGATCTGTTTGGTAATTCTGACCCACGATGTTTCTGTTTCAGTTCTATCAGCATTCTGGGAGCTGATTGGTCCTTACAGCATCATTAGCTGCAATACTTGCTGTTGAATCTCAATATAATACTAGTATTAATATGTTGCATAACTACTGTCATATCATTCATGCAACAGCTCAAAGAACAGTTTTAACAACACTAACCCAAATCAATATTGGAATAGAATCGGATCAAATCTTGATAATTGATTCTGAATCTTAAGAATCGGAATCGATTCTTGACATTTGAATCGATCCCCAGCCGTAGTTATTTTGGCGTTCTGTGTTTTACATGAACGATCCTACGGCGGGATGCTACGCCATCAATTAATGTCAAATTCCTGCTTTTGGTTTCCCTGGGTGTTCCCATGTTTCTGTAAGCCTGCCCTCCCACTTCACCTTCTTTTATCCCCGTCCTTTGTCAGTACCCATCACTTACCAAACTGCTGGTGTTGGTCTGGATGATTTCTGTGACGCTCACAATCTGAGCTTGAGGGTTCACCAGGGTCCCAAATTTGGTCCATTCAATTTCTAAGTGGAGTGACAGTGGGATGTTGCAACCTTGTGTTTCCTGCAAATGACAAACACAATTAAAGCTGCAAGCAGCGATGAATGGGCAACTCATGGCCACCGCCCCCCCCGGTTTCCCCCACATTCCTAGGTCAATAATACTATAACAGGGGTCGGCAACCCAAAATGTTTAAGAGCCATATTGGACCAAAAAATACAAAAAACAAATATGTCTGGAGCCGCAAAAAATGAAACGTCTTCTATCAGCCTTAGAATGAAGACAACACACAACACAAGAACTGGGGGAAGATTTTTTTTTTCCATTATGCACTTCAAGAAAAAAGTCGAAATGTCGAGATTAATGTTGAAATGTCAAGATTAATGTTGAAGTACAGTCTTGAGAAAAATGTTGAAATGTCGAGAAAAAGGTCAAAATTTCAAGAAAAAAGTCGAAATGTGGAGGAAATAGTCAGAATTTTGTGAAAAAAGTCAAAATGTCGAGAAAAAAGTCAAAATGTCGAGAAAAAAGTCAAAATGTCGAGAAAAAAGTCGAAATGTCGAGATTAATGTTGAAGTACAACCTTGAGAAAAAAGTCAAAATGTCAAGATTAATGTTGAATTACAGTCTTGAGAAAAAAGTCAAAATTTCAAGAAAAAAGTCAAAATGTCGAGATTAATGTTGAAGTACAATCTCGAGAAAAAAGTCGAAATGTTGAGGAAATAGTCAAGATCTTGTGAAAAAAGTCAAAATGTCGAGAAAAAAATCTAAATGTCGAGAAAAAAGTCGAAATGTCGAGATTAAAAAGGAAAGGAAAAAGGAAGAAAAAAATAGAAAAAAAGGAAAAAAAGAAAAGAAGGAAAAAAAAGAAGAAAAAAAGAAAAGAAAAAAAGGAAAAAAAAAGGTGAAACATTTTTTTAAAAGCTCCAGGGAGCCACTACGGCGGCGCTAAAGAGCCGCCTTCGGCTCTAGAGTCGCGGGTTGCCGACCCCTGTACTATAAAAAGTGCCTTTGCTGTTCACATAAAACTCAACTTAACATCATAATCATATCAGAAATGACACCATCCACGACTCTCTATGTGAAACCATTCAAAAGTTATGGTAGAAAATAGGAACTATGAAATATCAACCAATCAGAAGAAGGGGCGGGTCTTTACCGGCATGGTATCAACCATTAATATGTGTGCAGACAAGGTAAAAAAAAAAAAAGAAGATGAAGGGGCGGGTCTAATTTGCACCAATTATGTTCAAGGACTCAAAACCGAGTCCGATGACACCACCCACGACTATATGTCAAACCATTCAAAAGTTATGGCAGAAAGTATAATGCCAAAACTTCATACAATGTACAAAAAAAGTGCATTTGTATATTTCCTCACTGGCTCGTAGGCTTGTAAATGTAAACACTGTACAGCTGGACAAATTGAAGTGCATGAACATTAGTGCGGTGATAACCGCGTAAATCCATTATGTGTGTTGTAATAAAATATCGATATTTGCCATCAGTTTATCGATTATTTATTGTGACAGAGAGCGCAACAATATATTGCAATATGGATTTTTTCCCCCACCACTAATTGCCGGGTTGTGAAGTTAAATGGCATGTTGTGATACGGTCATTCTGTAGCAATGATACATTTGGGATGGGGAGAGGTTTGAGGGCGGGGGGGCAGACACTTCCACCTCCCCCTCTCACTGAAGCTCTACTTGGAGATGTCACTCACCGCTGCGTCGAGGTTCCTCTTGATTTGGACCCATTCCAGTCCATTTTCCAACGGCGAGTTTCCAAAGGAAGCCACATACTGAGGACGGTTTGGTCCTCTCAGAACCTCCAGGAGGAGCTGGGAGAGTAAGGAGCAGTTGGCTGTAGCCTCCACTCTGCAGGGATACAACTCCTGTTACCACTACAGGTGTTAACAGGTCTGAAGCGTGTGGGGTGTAGAGGTGTAAACGTGCCTGAGAGTGCAGCCTGACGTGGAGTCCAGGCCAAACAGGACGGGGGAGTGCTGGTGGGGACCCTGCAGACAGTCCTGGTCTCCAGCTCCCTGCAGCAGAGACAGGGTGTCTCTGGGGTTGATGCTCCTGCTGATCCCAGTGGACGACGCTGTCAAGGACAAATGCTGCTTCCTGGAGCACCAGGGTGTGGCAAAGATAACGCTAGTCATCAGTACACCACCCGGCGCCAACCGTCTCATTTCCCGGCTGAGTCTCATGCACAAGTAAGATTGGTTGTAATTGGTTGTCCGGGAAAAACTGTTTTGACAGTCGGCTCAGCGATGCCTACCCAAAATCACTTCCTCATCCATGAGAGTCATGCTAACAAGCAATCAGCAGGCTGTACTAACCCAGGGTTGGATACACAGAGCAGTACTTTCTGATTTCACCATCAATTCAACATGAGAAACCAGATCTTCCTCTATAAACATGTGACGGCAGGTCTGCAGGTATCTCAGCAGACTTCAGCTGGTAGCCACGGCCACTTTGATTGACATACGGTGAGTGTGTGGCTATCAGCTTCCAGAGCAACATGGCTGCACGCTGCAGAAAGAAAGAGAAGCTTCAAACCCCCTCTTCAGAAACCAAATGCTTGGTCCCCCTCTTCACGAACCAGATGAAGGGGGGGGTGCGCTTTTTGGCGTCTATCGTCGCCACGGTAACGCTTTTGAAAGAGAAAAGTTATGCGCGTTGTCGCAGGATGGAGTTGCACATTTTGATGTATAACACACCTGGGTGCACATTACGGTTCGGGACGCATTAAGGGCTGAAGAAATGGTATAAATTGCGCCAAAATGACACGATTAATTCAAAATGGCCGTCTTCTTGTTCGGTTTTGGCCATGGTGCCAAGAGACTTTTCTTTAAGTTGTGACATGATACAGGCGGGTTCTTATTTTCGTGCATGTACGTCAAACCGTATTGTGGGGCTTGAGGCACAAAGTTTTCTATGGGGCGCTGTTGAACCATTAGGCCACGCCCATTAATGCAAACCTTTAAATTAAACCATTAAATATAAATATTCGCCAGGCGTGGCTTGGTGCAAAATTTGGTGACTTTTGGGGCACATTTAGGGGGGCAAAAAGGCCTCTTCAGGAACCAATGGGTCACATGACCTAATATGACCTAATGCTTGGGTCAAGTGACCCGTACGTTCAGAAACCAGCAGGTCCAGTTTTTAAGCCCTATGTTCAGTCATGGCAGGTAGCTTTGCAACAAGACTTAACTTCTAATTGAAAAGAAAACACCACTCATCTTTTTTAAATGATATCGATGATAATTAACTTTCTCCTGATAAAAATGCTCTCTCTCTCATTCATCCTGCTCATTCAGGGTCTCCCTCAATAAAGGTTGTATCTCAAAGGACGTCCTGGTAAAATAGAGGTAAAATAGTAAATCAATGAACTTATGGGTATTGCAAATCCACCTCTTTCAAGAGAAGGATATTCTGTTGTTCTTGCTCCAGAAACAAGAGGCAGTCCGACCACGTAACCTGGACTGCCGCTGGAACGGACAGGGAACTCTGCATCCTCCTTCACACGGAGAAACAGAGACAGAAAACGCTTCTCAGATCAACAGACATTTACGGTTTTCTCATTGTTAACTAAAACATTGTAGTGGGTGCAGTTGTCCACTGAAGAGTCGGATGGCCCCAAAGAGTCAGTTATGAATGTGAATGTGTCTTAGTTAGGGCTGGGACTTCATTGCGTTAATTGCAATTAATTAATTACAGAAAAATAACGCAACAAAAAAATAAATAAACGCAGAACGCCCGCCCTCCAAATCTACATTTAGATACTCTAGGAACTACGAGTAAACCTGCACTCTGAGAACGGAGAGCTCTGCCAGGAACATAAGGCACTTTCAGGTCTTGCAAATAATGCGGAGCTAAGCCGTTTTGGGCTTTATACGCAAGTAATACAATTTTAAATTGGATTCTAAATTTTACAGGTAGCCAATGGAGCGACGCTAACACTGGAGAGACGTGGTCTCTCCTGCTGATTCCTGTCAGCACTCGTGCTGCTGCATTTTGGATCAGCTGGAGCCTATTCAGCAAATTACTTGGACATCCTGCTAACAACACATTACAGTAATCTAGTCTAGAAGATACAAACGCATGAACTAGTTTTTCTGCATCACTCTGCGAGAGGATTTTCCTAATCTTTGCAATATTACGGAGATGGAAAAATGCTATTTTACAAACCTGATTAACATATGGTTTAAAACGACAAGTCCTGATCAAAAACAACACCAATGTTTCTCACAGTTGCACTGGAAGCCATCGCAACACCATCTAATCTATCCATCTAATTTTATCTGAATTTAGAAGCAAGAAATTTCCGGACATCCAGTCCTTGCTGTCTTTTAATTTTACTAAACAAAAACAAATGTGTTTAAGTCCTGAAAAAAGCTATTATTATATTATTATATACCTGTTATGTTAACACTCACTTATCAAAATAAACACAATTTTGTTGTTTAAGCTCATTTATGTGTCAATTTAATGATTCAGTCATATACCAAAATCCATTTAAATTGAAAAATGTTGCTTTTCGTGTCAAATATTGATATGCAATTAATTGCGATTAATTAATTACAAAGCCTCTAATTAATTTGGTTCATTTTTTTAACGGAGTCCCACCACTAGTCTTAGTGTGAGCATCAATGTCAGTGAGTATCTGATGGCTCCAGTACCTGGACGTACGTGACGTGAAACTCCTGCTGCAGCGTTACTCTGGCTGCACGGATGGATCCCAGCACCAGAGACACTGTTGCCTTGACGACCTCCCCAGCTGAGCTGTACCGGATCACGTACTCCACCTGGGGACACACGGGCACCGGATCTACTCACATCACTTGGTTTTGTTTTAAATAAATGTACATAGCTGCGATATGCTATGTTCAGGTCACATAGTTGCCCTGTATTACGGTGGCCGAGACCCGCCATTGCTGCAAATTAAACGCTGCAAATAAAAAGAAATGCCGCTGCAAATAAAATAAACGCTTTGCAGATAAAATAAACGCTGCAAATAAAAACAAACGCTGCTTCAAATAAAAGAAACGCTGCAAATATAAAGAAACCCCGCTGCAAATAAATGAAACGCTGCTGCAAATAAAAAAAAATTAAATTACGCAAATAAAAAAGGCACAACGGAAGTGAATTACCGGGGATTATTTTTGCTGATGCACCGGTGTTTTTTACGTGAGAGGAGAAGAAGAAGACGAAGAAGACGTAAGAGAAAAGGAAGAAATAAGAAGAGCGAGGAATAAGAATAACAACGACGAGAAAATAAGTGAAAAGGTTAGTGTTCAACGTCGCTACGTGTCATTTTTAATGTGCAACACCGGTGCATCGGCAAAAATAGTCCCCGGTAATTCACTTCCATTGTGGCTTTCTTATGTGCGTCGTTTTTTTATTTTATTTGCAGCGGGGTTTCTTTATATTTGCAGCGTTTCTTTTATTTGCAGCGGCATTTCTTTTTGTTTGCAGCGTTTATTTTACTTGCTAAGCGTTTATTTTATTTGCTAAGTGTTTATTTTATTTGCTAAGCGTTTATTTTATTTGCTAAGTGTTTATTTTATTTGCTAAGCGTTTATTTTATTTGCTAAGTGTTTATTTTATTTGCTAAGCGTTTATTTTATTTGCTAAGTGTTTATTTTATTTGCAGCGTTACTTTTATTTTCAGCAATGGCGGGTCTCGGCCACCGTACTGTATTGATCCCTCAGAGTCCAGTCAGCAAACCGAAATGTTTCCACTGTCTAATAACAATCATACTCACAACAAATGTCTAATATTTGAAACTGGGTTCCTCTAAATCCCACACTGAGTTTAAAGGGGGATAAGAAAATGTCACTTTGTCTGAACCCCACCTGTAAACAAGTCGTTTAATAACAATTGAATAAAAAGAGGCTTGATGAGAAGCAGCTCTTGATAAAACCCTCACCACGAACATAATTAACTAAATCTTAGATACACCTGAAGTCCAACTGAGGGACACTTTGACCTCCGTAAACACAGGTGACGAGACAATGCTGTTAGATCAAATGTTGACATATTTCTATTGGGTCCACTGATTTAGACATGAATACAAGGTAATAAAAACCAACTCCAAACACTAACCTTCAGCACCACGTTGGTGCAGAGGGTGGGGTTGAGCAGAGCAGGACGGAGGATTCCTCCACTGCTGGACATCTCCGTCTGGGTCCCGTCCAGGGACTGCAGGACCAGTGAGGACACCTCCACAGGAACCAGCTCCAGCAGCACCGGGAAACAGACGCATCAGAAAACACTCGCCACTAGGACTGGGACTTTATCACGTTAATTACCAGGAATTAATTACAGAAAAATAACGCAACAAAAAAATAATGCATTGTGATGACCCTGTCTAATTGTGGGCATGCCTAACTTTCTCTCTGTTTGTCTTTGAGGAGTCTGATGTGAGATGGGCTGATTTGGAGCACCTGGGCCCAGTACTACAGTACTACAGTGACTGTGTTTCCATGCATCAATAACCCTTTTAAAACCCGAATATTGGCAATAACCCAGTTTTGCACGGCCATGTAAACACCAATAACCCTTTGAATAACCCGAATTTGCTTATGTTCGGGTTTTAAAAACTCGAATTTGACCCCTGGGTTACTCCTTTTAAAACCCGAATATTGGGTCATGTAAACGCCAAACTGAATATCCCCATCAAACGGAACATGAATTTGTTTTCTGCACATGCTCTGTTCACAAGGAATCCTGGTCTTTTGAGTCCAGGAAGTTCTTATAAACACGGAGAAACCAAGACCAGGAGGAGACTAATCACTTCATAAATGTAATGAAGGATATGAACAATTCTGCATTTGTAGACGGTAGAAAGTACCGGGATAGAAGATTTACAAGAAGGTGAGAGAAAAGTTGCGTGAAGCAGCATTTGTTTTGAATTTGGATACAGGAAGAAGAAGCAGAAATGACGGGAATTGCATCATCATGTTCTCCGTGCGTCACTGGTTTGATCCAGATATCCTGAATGATTAATTACCATGTAAACGAATATTCCCAATGTTCCAGTAACCGGAATATTAGCAATAACCTGAATTTTGACTGCATGTAAACGTAGTCAGTGTTCCAGTCTATAAAACCTCCCTGCCTTCAGTGTTCTCTCTCTTCCCTGCCAGCCCATTCATTTGCTTGGTTTTGATTCTATTTTTCTTAACAACACGCACCACACATTTTCCACATTCACACACTGACACTACTGCTACTACTACTACTAGTGAGTACCACTAATGTTGATCAAACTGTTATGTTGCAAAGATCTTTTGCTCAGGACAATGGCAGAATAGGAGGGATGTCATCACTTCATGGATCTTTTTTGTTTCGGTTGTTTTTCAAAACCATTTATGGTAGAAAGGGCACTTTATGTTTAACTGTTGGTCTGTTTGTTTTATGCCAAGGATATTTTAACTATTTTGCAATGTTCAGTTTCCACTTTTCTGGAATGCACTTGAAAGTGCTGTTTTTAATTTTACTAAACAAAAACAAATGTGTTTAAGACATAGAACGTTTACAAAAAGTCCTGAAAAAGCTTGAATATAGCTAACTTGAATTTAAGTTTGTGTCTTGTGGACAATGTAATCATATTCCTATTATTCATATTGCACATTATGTTAACACTCAGTTATCAAAATAAACACAATTGTTGTTTAAGCTCATTTATGTGTCAATTCAATGATTCAGTCATATACCAAAATCCACTTAAATTGAAAAATGTTGCTTCTCGTGTCAAATATTGATATGCTTATTAATTGCGATTAATTAATTACAAAGCCTCTAATTCTCTCTAGGTCGTCCTCAGACGAGCCGTCCATCGTTGTCTCCAGTCATCCCGATTCTCCATACATCTTTCCAGTTCGCTGGTTCGCTATTTAATTAATTAGATACATTTTTTTAATCGAGTCCCACCACTACTCTGCACTTCTCTTTCATTAGGAATCCTTGGTTTTATTGATCTTTAGTGCACCGTCACACAGTTTGTACTTAGGAGTTGTTTAAAAACTTTTTCTCAAACTGCATATTTAAGGTAACCGTTCATTTCAATGAATTAATCTGTATGTTATTTTGCAGAAAGGTGGACGTAGCTGGAGTCACACGATAATGGGAGACTTGAAATAACAGATGTACAGGACTGTCTCAGAAAATTAGAATATTGGGATGAAGTTCTTTATTTGCTGTAATGCAATTAATTCAAGTTTAAGTTTAAGATTAAGATTCCCAGAATATTCTAATTTTTTGAGATAGGATATTTGAGTTTTCTTAAGCTGTAAGCCATGATCAGCAATATTAAAATAATAAAAGGCTTGCAATATTTCAGTTGATTTGTAATGAATCCAGAATGTATGACATTTTTGTTTTTGTAATTGCATTACAGAAAACCACAATATTCTAATTTTCTGAGACAGTCCTGTACACATTAATAGACCGGTGAACTGAACTGAACACACCACTCAGTTTAAGTTGTGGAGAAAGAAGCGCTACTTTAAAGTTGTGTCACTTTTCTTCTGTTTTTGGATTACAGCACTTGACCACACTGTGGTGTCCGGGGAACTAACTCCCCGATGGGGAAAGCTGAACCCAGACGTGTGTGTGGATCTTTGTCTTGCTAAATGTTCTGGTTTGTCGGGGTTCCTCATCCAGATCCTCAGCAGCCTTGCTGTACCATCAGCTTGTCAAGGACTCGTTGGTTTGATCGGTAGGGCTGCTGCAGGGCGTCGCCCAACAAGCTGGCCAGCGGCCCCTGAGGACCTGGACGCTGCCTAAGCACTTCTGCTTATGGCATTCCATTATAGTGATTTTCTACTCTGGCGATGCGTCCGAAATGCCATACTAAAAAGTATTCTTAAGTTCGGCACACTTTTGAGTAAATATCAGTAGTGTGCATTAATTCGGACGTACTATTAAGAGCCACACGGCACTTCCTGCTTAGGGTTGTTACCATGGTAACCTGTCACAGCCACGGTAGCAGCGGTAGCAGCGGTAGCAGCGGTAGCAGCGGTAGCAGCGGTAGCAGCGGTAGCAGCGGTAGCAGCGGTAGCAGCGGTAGCAGCGGTAGCAGCGGTAGCAGCGGTAGCAGCGGTAGCAGCGGTAGCAGCGGTCCGCTCTGCTCTTTCCCGTTTATTCTGGCCGAAACAAGATTACATTATATAATATTATTAAATACGAATATTATAATAATATTATATAATAATATTATTATACTTAATATTATACTTATACGTATCACTTAGCAACCAAACGCTGCTGCATTGCATTGTGGGAAGTTTCTGCTTAGCTAGTGTCCATCAATACACACTAAAAATTTCTCCAGAATGAGTATGGATTGTACATACTATTGAGTACCTTCTAATGTTTCGGACGCACTAAAAAATCTCACATACTCATTTTGCATACTCATTAAGGTGGAAGTATGCGATTTCGGACGCAGCCATCATCTTTAAAAAAAACAAGTGACAGGGACATTAGCCGTATCAACAGGGACATGTCTCATATTTAGGTCTTCCTGTATCTGTTCATGTATCTGGAGCACTGAGGCCCAGTTGGTGGAGGATCTTGACAGTGTTGTGCAAGCTCATACTTCTCATTAACTAGTTCAAAGTTCGGTTCACATAGTTTAAAAATGAATAATTCACGTTCATTTCAGTTAATTTCAATATTTTTAGGTGAGAAGTGCGAATGAATCGCCCCCTATCCTAAGACTGATCACTGTATACATTAGAGGGAATGAGCATGACGTCACATATGCGACTTCACAGCGGGTTACGTCCACTGAGTGTCAGAAAGACTGAGTGTCAGAAAGACTGAATGGCAGAAAGACTGAGTGTCAGCGTAAATTTTCAGTTTGAGCAACTGGAAAACATCTAAAATGGGAAAGAGCTGTTGTGGGATCAACTGTACTCATAGATTTAGCAAGAAATCTGAGTTATTGTTTCACAGACTGCCGAAAAATAAGCTTAAGAGAGACAAATGGATCGCTGCAATTCACAGAAACAACTGGGTTCCAGGCACTGAAACGTGAATTTGTGGTTCCCATTTTGTATCAGGTAATGTTGGATTTTTGGGTAACTAACGTTAAACGGTCAAATCATAAAGTTCGGTGTCCTCATCACTTTAATTTCTACAACAAATCCTGCCTTGAAGTCGGACCAAGCGTCAAGACTTTTGTAAGCCTTCAAGCTTTGCTATTATTAGGCCATTCTTGGCCCTCTTCCAGCTTATTTGGGGAGGTGTCTCTCTCAAAAAAGCACTGTGAGGCAGAATGTTGGGTCGCAGGCCTTATTTTTATTGACTGTACCAAGGGTCCGCACTGGACAAGCTGCCCCCTCTGCTTGGAATGAGATGCAGAAAATCTTAAAATTGAATAATCTGGTGTCACTTGATGCTTTTAAGGTTCTTCTGAAAGACTTGGAATCAAGTACAACTGGCTGTAGAAGCTTTGACTGCTGATTTTGTTTGTGATCTGTATTTCTGACTTGTTTTTAACTGTTTTTTTATTGTTTGTTTGTGCAACTGCCTGTCTTGGCCAGGACTCTCTTGTAAAAAAAGATTTTTAATCCCAACAAGACTTTTTTCCCTGGTTAAATAAAGGTTATAATAATAATAAGAAGTGGTACAGGAGCCTCTTGGCCTCTTCCCCGGCTGCAGCCGCTGGACATGGTATTATTCTCTCGGGGACACTGGCCCAGCATTTTAACAGTCTCTGCAGTGATCAATTACTTACCAACGCATCTGGAGTCTTTCCCTGTGGAACACAAATCACTTTGTTAGATGTCTTTGAATATTGATCAATCTTTGACTCCAATATAATATAATGTAGATAATAAACTATAATGAAAGTTACTAGGACCGGTGAAGGTTTCCTGCTCTCAGGACACGTGTTACTCTGCTCACAAACAGGACGAACAAAACCTCTCTGGTGAACATTTAGAGCAGGGGTCGGCAACCCAAAATGTTGAAAGCGCCATATTGGACCAAAAAAACAAAAAACAAATATGTCTGGAGCCGCAAAAAATGAAAAGTCTTAGAAAATGGGCAAACACATGCTGCATGTATCTATATTAGTTAGAACTGGGGGAAGATTTTTTTTTCATTATGCACTTCGAGAAAAAAGTCGAAATGTCGAGAAAAAAGTCAAAATTTACAGAAAAAGTCGAAAATGTCACGATTAATGTTGAAGTACAATCTTGCGAAAAAAGTCGAAATGTCGAGAAAAAAGTCGAAATTTCGAGAAAAAAGTCAAAATTTCGAGAAAAAAGTGGAAATGTCAAGATTAATGTTGAAGTACAATCTCGACAAGAAAGTCAAAATGCGAGAAAAAAGTCAATATTTCGAGAAAATAGTCGAAATGTCGAGATTAAAAAGGAAAGGAAAAAAGAAAAAAAGAGAAAAAAGGGAAAAAAAAGAAGAAAAAAAAAGAGAAAAAGAGAAAAAAAAGAAGGAAAAAAGGAAAAAAAAGGTTGCCGACCCCAGATTTAGAGGAAACGCCCCCCTGGTTTCTCTGACGGCCAACCGTGATAAACAAATGGAATCCCGGTCCTACTTCTGTGCTCCAAGGTGCCCTACGCCTCCTTCCTGTTCCCTCACTTCTTTTTCTCTAATATTACGCATTAAAACACTGGAAGAGAAGGTTCAGCAGGAAAACCTTCCAGCAACAGTATCTGAAATGTTTAGGGGGCAGCGTTAACGTTTGGAGGAAGACCAGGAGGACAACGTGGACACTCCTTTATAAGAGGTTGTTTTTTTAGAAAGAAACTGAGATCTGACATCTAAGACATAAATACATACAGTCATACATTCCTAGTGTAACTACGCTGCAAAAACTCACAATCTTACCAAGAATATTTGTCTTATTTCTAGTTAAAATGTCTCATTTTTAGTCAAAAAGTGTCATTACACTTAAAACAAGAGTCATTACCAGGAAAAATAACTTGTTTCAATTAAAAGAAAGTAAAAAATGCCTAAAAGTGTAACATTTTAGAGAAATCTATACAAAACTTAAGATGAATAATAAATAACATAAAATAAAAAGTCACTAAAATGGATTAAAGTTTTAAAAATAATAACACAGCTAAAGAAGTAAACACAATAAATAGCTGAAAAGACTAGGTAAATGAGATCAGATAAAAGCCAAACTAAAAAGGTGTGTCTTGAGCCTCCTTTTAAAAGTATCAACGTTCTCTGCGGCCCTGAGGTTCTCTGGCAGGCTGTTCCATAAATAAGGGCCATAGTGGCTGAATGCAGCCTCACCGTGGGTTTTGGTCGCGGTTCGGGGAATGGTTAAAAGGCCGGTGCCAGAGGACCTCAGGGTCCGTGAGGGTTGATATGGTAAAAGCAGATCAGATAAATAAGATGGCCCAAGACCGTTAAGACACTTAAAAACAGGTGAAAATTGTCAAATAACAAGTTATTTTTCACTTGTTTAAAGTGTAATGAGATTTGTTTGACTAAAAATGAGATCAGTTATATATGCATAATATCATAATATATTAATAACACTATAATTATACTAATACACTATAATAGCACTAATAATACCATACACTAGTAATATATTTTCAATCACTGCTATCGTTATAATAATTCTACTAATTTCAATATCAATATTAAATAAATTCCCAGTCATATGGCCTACAGCATTAGCTGAGCCTTAAGTCGTTTTTTGAAAGTTAATTTGTTTTGTGAGCGAGATATGTGAGGAGGTAAAGAGTTCCAGGACATTATTGAATGATAGATAACTGAGTGTTTTAGTAGATTAGTTCTACAGTTGGAGGTATCAGGTATCTAGAGCTGCCATTTCTGGTGTCATGGTTATGTCTGTCTCTAGTATTTAGGAATTGGTTGAACAAATATTCAGGTTTCTGATTGAATATGATGTTTCTAAAAACCATCAGGATGTTGAAGCTGAGTTTAACTTCAAGTGTGAGCCGGTGTGTTGAGGCTTACACTGAGCAGCTGGATGTTGGTGTAGGTGTCCGTGCTGAGGGCCGGTAGAGAGCTGCAGTCCCCCCCCACAACCACCTGCTGGGAACACCGGCTGTGCTGCTCCTTCAGGAACGCTGACAAAACAACCACAAACACAAACAATTAAAGCTGCAAGCAGCCATGAACGGTCCTCCACCCTTGTGCACGTTCAGGCTGCAGTGGAAGCTTGTATGACTTGATGTAGATTCTTCAGGCCTGGACATCTAGCTGATGAAACCAGCCACGACTCTCTATATCAAACCATTCAAAAGTTATAGCAGAAAATAGGAACTATCAGATATTGACCAATCAGAAGAAGGGGGGGGGGGCGCGCTTTTTGGCATCTATCGTCGCCATGTTAATGCTTTTGACTGAGGATAGTAATGCACGTCGTCGCAGGATGGAGACGCACATTTTGATGTATAACACACCTGGGTGAACGTTACAGTTCGGGCGAAGAAACAGCCGAAGGAATGGCATAAATTGCGGCCAAATTACACGATTAATTCAAAATGGCCGACTTCCTGTTGGGTTTCGGCCATGGCGCCAAGACACTTTTCTTTAAGTTGTGACATGATACAGGTGTGTACCGATTTTCGTGCATGTACGTCAAAACGTATTGTGGGGCTTGAGGCACAAAGTTTTCTAGGGGGCGCTGTTGAGCCGTTAGGCCACGCCCATTAATGCAAACCATTAAATATCTAATTTTTCAAAGAAAAATAAGAACGAGAAAAACAAAAACGAGCGAGAGTGAGCGAAAATAACCAAGTCAAATTCCAAGTCTTGTTTGACCTGACGTGGCCAAATAAACATGATTCTGATTCTGATTCTGATTCTGATGTCTAGGGTTGTTAGCAAACACTCCGAGCATCTACCTACATCTGTGTGTCTGTCTGAAGTATTCTGTCCCCCTGTATCCTCCCAAATACAAGTAAAGAGGAGCTTGAGTGTAGAGAGACCTAGATGCACTGCAAAAACTCAAAATCTTAACAAGAATATTTGTCTTATTTCTAGTTAAAATGTCTCATTTTTAGTCAACAAAATCTCATAACACTTAAAACAAGACTCATCACTGGAAAAAACAACAATTTTCACCTGTTTCAAGTGGATTTTCACTTAAAATAAGTAGAAAAATCTGCCAGTGGAACAAGATTTTTTTGCAGATTTTTCTACTTATTTCAAGTGAACATTTACTTGAAACAGGTGAAAATTGTCAAATAACAAGTTATTTTTTCTGGTGATGACTCTTGTTTTAAGTGAAATTAGATTTTTTGACTGAAAATGAGACATTTTAACTAGAAATAAGACAAATATTCCTGGTAAGATTTAGAGTTTTTGCAGTGAGTGTGTGAGAACATGCTCCTGCAGTCAGAGTTTACTCAAAGAACCTGGAACAGGGCCGTGGTAGAATAGAACCATGAAGCGTGAGAGAACAGGTGTCCTGTACTCCTGGTGAAAGTATCTGAGGTTACAGCGTTTACGATGCTCTGCTTTTATTTGCGTTGTACTCTGGACCATCCGCTGGAGAATTAACAGTCATGTGACTCACGGTGGAAAACCTCTGGTCAGCGTTCTGCAGTCTCTCACTGCCGGGTCACATGTTTTACTCCCCCTTTTAAAATATCTTAACCACAGTGGCTGTTTCAAAGGCACAAATTCCACAATAAATCTTAAATTACACATTATTCTCCTTAGATGTTTGTTTTTCACTGGAGACTAACTAAGATCAGGACAACATCATTATAATTGACATTTTCACTTAAAATAAGTAGAAAAATCTGCCAGCGGAACAAGATTTATCTTCTCATTACAAGCCAAAAAATCTTGTCCCACTGAAAGATTTTTCTACTTATTTTAAGTAAAAATTTACTTGAAACAGGTGAAAATTGTCAAATAACAAGTTATTTTTCTGGTAATGACTCTTGTTTTAAGTGTAATGAGATTTTTTTTTACTAAAAATGAGACATTTAACTAGAAATAAGACAAATATTCTAGGTAAGATTTTGAGTTTTTGCAGTGTACACTTGTAATAAAAACAACAATAATAACAACAACAATAATAATACACATACATGTAGACACACACACACACACACACACACACACACATCAGTTATATATGCATAATATCATAATATATTAGTAACACTATAATTATACTAATACACTATAATACCACACATTAGTAATATATTTTCAGTCACTGCTATCATTATGATAATTCTACTAATTTCAATATCAATATTAAATAAATAAAAAAATGTCTAATTTTTAGTCAAAAAATCTCATTACACTTAAAACAAGAGTCATCACCAGATAAATAACTTGTTATTTGACAGTTTTCATAAGACAAATATTCTTGTTAAGATTTTGAGTTTTTGCAGTGAGCAAACAGACGACGGATGAAATCGGTTTTAATTTTTCCCACATTCTGTTTTAATTTTTTCCATTTTCGGTCTATTTCGGTTTTACATTTTTTGAGAATTTGGTTTTTAGCATTTCAAGCAAATGTAACTCCAAAACAGTATATAAAGTAATGAAATATAGACAATTTATGCAATTATAACTGAAAAACTTTAATGTTTTCATACCTTTAAATATATTTAAAGGCAAAATCATGCACCAGTTATTCTTGTGTCCAACAAAATATTCCTTTTTTTGGGCATAAACAAAAAAAATACCAAAAGTTGTAATGTAATGATGAAAAAAAAAAATTGATCTTAAGACGTATGAATTAATTTTCAGGAATTAATAATGAGAATTGATTTAGGGAAAATGGATTTTTTAAACACGGGCCTAGTCCTCACTTCACCACCGTGATGACCCAGTTACCTGCTGGACTGTTGTTCACACAGGCCGCCGTGATTCCAGGGGACGGCAGGAAGAACGTCCCTCTCTGTCCACGTCCCCCTGCTGTCAGGAGCACGTCCCCATACTGAAACAGAACAGACATCAGCCCACCGGACCGCTGGAATCACCACCACCGCATACAGCATTCAATATGCAGAACATGTGGGACCAACATTTGTAAAACAACATGTGAACAAAAGGCATATCTTCAATTCACCCTCCAAGCCACTAGAGGTGAGGTGGCACTAGATTAAGAAATTAAGTGTTGTGCATGTATTTCTTTTACGGAAGTGTATTGCATTCACTTGAGAAAAAAACTATTAACGAGTTAATTAACGAGTTAATTATCTCAGAATTCCGAGAAAAGTTTTAATGAAAAAAAATAAATCTGCTCTGTTTTTCTGAATTAAGAGAGACCTCACAACTTGCAAGAAGCTGTCATTCACTTGAGAGCTGGATTTAATGGAAGCAAACATGTTCCTGTCCAGTTTAATCCAGTTTTATTTTGCTTTTGGTTTGAAACATTGTCTTTAAGTTATATAGATGGTATTGTTATTAGTTCGTCGACTTTGCGCAGGCACCTCAGGACTTTGCGGTTGTCCAGGACATGCAGGTTGTAAACAGAGCAGATTTTTTTTTTTCATTAAAGCTTTTCTCTGAATTCTGTGAAAACTATCTCGTTAATTCAGAAAAACAGAGCAGATTTTTTTTTTTAATTAAAATCTTTCTCGGAATTCTAAGATAATTGCATTTTTTTTTCTCAAATGAATGCAATACGCTTCCATAATCTTTACACTGCAAAAACTCAAAATCTTACCACGAATATTTGTCTTATTTCTAGTTAAAATGTCTCATTTCTAGTCAAAAAATCTTATTACACTTAAAACAAGAGTCATTACCAGAAAAATAACTTATTTGACAATTTTCACCTGTTTCAAGTAAATTTTCACTTGAAATAAGTAGAAAAATCTGCCAGTGGAACAAGATTTATCTTCTTATTACAAGCAAATAAATCTTGTTCCACTGGCAGATTTTTCTACTTACCGGTATTTTAAGTGAAAATCTACTTGAAACAGGTGAAAATTGTCAAATAAGTTCTTTTTCTGGTAATGACTCTTGTTTTAAGTGTAATGAGATTTGTTTGACTAAAAATGAGACATTTTAACTAGAAATAAGACAAATATTCGTGGTAAGATTTTGAGTTTTTGCAGTGTAGCTCTGCTCTACTGTAGAAAGCAGTGCAGACTGTAAACAACTTTGAGTGAGTGTGTGTGTTTGAAGTGTTCCCTGGTTTCCCGGCATTAGTAATGAACAGCAGTGACCTGGTATCCAGCTGGAGCCGGCAGCTCTGCAGGGGACGGTTGGACGCTGCTCCCCCACCCAAACATGAAGCTGCTGAACTGGTTCAGGACGGACTCAAAGTTGCTGTCAGTGGGAAGAGCTGGTGACGGGTGAGACAATCCATCAACTCCTAGAGAGAGAGCAGACGGGAACAGAGACGAGCTCCGTAGTGAAGAAACACTTCCACTAGAGCTGAAATACAAACCCCAGAAATGCAGGGATTTTACCTTCAGTGACCAACTCATGGTAGAAAATGTAAAAACAAATCTAAACCGTTGGTTTGGATTGGTTTGGTTGGTTGGATGGATGGATGGATGGATGGATGGATGGATGGATGGATGGATGGATGGATGGATGGATGGATGGATGGATGGATGGATGGATGGATGGATGGATGGATGGATGGATGGATGGATGGATGGATGGATGGACCACACGTTATACAGTAAGCATGAGTCTTTATCATGTCCTAACATCCAAAATCCCGTCAAAGTTCTATTTAAATCTATTTAAATCTGGAGCTCCATGTGTTTACAACAGGGTTGTCCTGTAGACTCACGGTTGTATGAATGAATGCAGAAGATGTGAGAGTTCTTCTCCTGCTGGACGGAGGACTGCAGCTCTGCGTAGCCGTCCTCTCTGCTCTGTAGAGAGTAGAACGCCACCTGGTGGCTGCACAGCTGCACACCGGCCCTGCAACCATAAACACATTCAATTAAATTAAATTCAATTTTATTTATATAGCATGCTGGACTGCAGGTACTGGAGGGTGGTGTTGGCGTAGGCAGGGAATCACAGCCCTCTCAACGCTCTTCTTCATTGCCACCGCTGACATTCGCACAAACACCATGAAGAGAAACACAGCAGCAACACCGTACACTACGCCGTACCCTACGCCGTACCCTACGCCGTACCCTACGCCGTACCCTACGCCATACCCTACGCCGTACCCTACGCCGTACGCTACGCCGTACCCTACGCCGTACCCTACGCCATACCCTACGCCGTACCCTACGCCGTACGCTACGCCGTACCCTACGCCGTACGCTACGCCGTACCCTACGCCGTACCCTACGCCGTACCCTACACCGTACGCTACGCCGTACCCTACGCCGTACCCTACGCCGTACCCTACGCCGTAGGCTCTGCGTCGATTTAACGCGGAACCATAAATCAGATCCGGAGCCGGCAGGCAGAAATCTCAAAATTTTCGGAGCAAATTTCTTAACAGGCGTAGCTACAACTGTTAGATTTCATCTATTAAACCAACATTTATCTTCCTAAATGATTTATTTCAGCCAGCGGTAATTCTCCACAGAGCTGCAGGTTTCTCCCCGGGATGACGGCGCAGGTTGACCCGGCCGTGAGCTGCTGCTGCTGCTGCTGCTGCTGCTGCTCCGGAGCCGGCGGCTCTTCTCCCAAAACATCGGAGCAAATTTCTTAACAGGCTACAACTGTTAGATTTCATCTATTAAACCAACATTTATCTTCCTAAATGATTTATTTCAGCCAGCGGTAATTCTCCACAGAGCTGCAGGTTTCTCCCCGGGACGACGGCGCAGGTTGACCCGGCCGTGAGCTGCTGCTGCTGCTGCTGCTCCGGAGCCGGCGGCTCTTCTCCCAAAACATCGGATCAAATTTCTTAACAGGCGTTATTTGGATAAACTGAGCCCAGGTTGAGGATCTTAACGGTTACTTTTACTCCTGAAAAAATATTAAAAGTTAATAAAGTGGCATATTAACAGCGCTACAGCTGAAATTAAAACAGCTTTTGTCTCTTCCTGATTTTAGTGGTGGTGCTGAAAGTAGGAGGAGGGGGAGTATTGGGACAGGCCCCTGGGAAGATTTCAAGTGCCCTAAAATCTGTCCCTTCTTTTTTAGGGGTAGTGGTAGAAAGTAGGGGGAGTATTGGGATTGGGCCTTTTTATCTTGTTTGTATTTTAAGAACCGACACCAGAACTTAAATTGGTGGACGAAAAACGGCTCCTCGTTCCGCTTTACTGTCACGCGTATTATATACTAACGGATTAAGCCCAATGTACACGTTTATTGAGTTTTACACATTGTGGATGTCCGCGATAACCTCTCTCATAAGTATAACAATGTGAACAATATACATTTATATTTAAAACATGAAGCATCACGATCTGATTCCTCCGCTGCAGAAATAAAGACGAGTTGTGCAAATGGGATTATCGAGGTGCAAACGTGAGAAATAAAGAACCAGTCTCTCACTCTCACTTTCTACAGTCCTGCAGCACCTGCAGCTGACTCCATATCAGAATCTGAAAGTTGCTTGTGCGTCTCACTCTTCGTACATGCAGCCCCAGGTACCTAGTACCTACTAGTACCTAGTAGGTGGGTACTACCTACCTGTAAAGTACCCAGTAGGTGGGTACTACCTACCTGACAGCGGTGACCGAACAGCTGGTGAACAGCGACACCTCCTCCTTACACTCTCTGTCACAGCAGCAGTTGATGTCACACACATCCTGGAGCTCATCGCAGGGACACAAGCTGTCAACTGGAACACACACACACACACACACACACACACACACACACACACACACACACACACACACACACACACACACACACACACACACACACACACACACACACACACACACACACACACACACCAAAGCTTAGGTTAAATTGGTATTTGGACAGATTCATTTTTTTCTGGTCTTGGACCTTATTAAACGTGCACTGATTGGCTTCCGGTTGGGCAGAAGACTAAGAAGACCACTTAAAGTCTTTTATATTGTGGTTGTTGTTGTCTTTTATATTGTAGGTTGTTGTCTTTTATATCGTGTATGTTATATGTATAATATTTATAAGTACTATGGACCTTTTCTCGAGATGTGTCTCTAATAAAGTGTGAATTGAATTGAATTGAATTGAATAATTCCTCTCCTTTTCTATGCTCCATTATGCTAGTACCCCTCGCTGCAGCCCTGCGGAAGGGGGCGGGGCGTCGGACATCACAGGGGCGGGGCGTCGGACATCACAGGGGCGGGGCGTCGGACATCACAGGGGCGGGGCGTGATATCAAAATGACACAGCACCATCTGGTGGCCATTTCCAAATGCAAATTTATATTCAAAGTCATCATTTATACAGATGAATCTCCGAAAATAAGAATACCGTGCAAAAGTTAATTTGTTTCAGTAATTAAACTCAAAAGGTGACTGTTATGGCAATCTATCCACAAAAAATGTCATATGAGGGATTTTGAAGCCATTTCCAACTGATGCTGATCTTGAAAGAAGTGGTCCGACAGGGAGCTGCGTTCAACACTTTATTTGCATGTGAAGCCTCAAAAAACACCTACAAAAACCTGGGTGCTGACGAGCCGGTGTAGTATCAAAAACAACTTAAGCTGCTGGTGATAGCACAACCATACGGACCCACACAAACTCTGTGCACGGTTGAAAAACTGTGTGGCTTCCAGCTCCTAATTCCCCATCTGATCACCTGTGTCTCCCTTACTTAACCTCTGATTGCCAATCACCTCTCATTCCCCACAGGTGCGCAGGTGATGTCATGACAACCTCCACCCACACATACACACACACATAGCAGAACTCTAAATTGGCTGCAACAGTGACACTAATATATATACTCATAATATGCAAAGATAGATATTATATAAGATTATAAAACATACTTGTGTAATATAATTATTATGTTTAATATTACATAATTATAATAAAAATATATAGATTGTCATTGGGTATTGAGTGTGATGAGTAGGCTAGCACTAAAAATCATTGGTATATATATATACAAATTACATTTTTTCAACAACAATATATATAACATATATATATATATATATATATATATATATATATATATATATATATATATATATAATTACTATATAACATGTATATATATATACATAGATGTTATAATGTCATGATATAAATACATCATAATGTAATAATATATAAACATGTTATAATGTAATAATATATATATATATATATATATATATATATATATATATATATATATATATATATATATATATATATATATATACATACATATATACATGTGTTATATGGTAATAATATGTATATGTATATATGTTATAATGTAAATATAAATGTAAATATAAATGTTACTAAGAATACTATGGAAATATTGATTTAATATAAATACCATGTTATAGCTATCTGTTTCTGGTTATTTTCATATAAAAGTACGTTTTTCAATGTTTATAATTATTCACAAGTATGCAGTGTCATAACTACATCTCTGACGTTCATAAAAACCACACAGTTTGAAAATCTGTTGAGAATTGAGTAAGTTATGGTTTTTTTGCAGTACATGCTCCATTAAACACAATGTTAAAGTGAGCGAGCTCTCCTGTGGCAAGATGGCCGCCATGTGACGACGTCGCTCTCCATTGGCAGCAGCGCGGACGAGTCATCTAGCCTTTATATATGTCCGACGCCCCGCCCCTGTGATGTCCGACGCCCCGCCCCTGTGATGTCCGACGCCCCGCCCCTGTGATGTCCGACGCCCCGCCCCTGTGATGTCCGACGCCCCGCCCCCTTCCGCGGTGCTGCAGCGAGGGCCTTCTCCCATTATGTGAATTTAAATGCTTAATTTATATTGTTATTCATATGCACCTTTTCATTCTTTTAATTCTTAGAGCGCCTTGTTTTTTGTTTTTTTGTATTCCTTACAAGAATCCCCTTTTTTATTTTTATTTTATTTTCCTTTATTATTTTATATATTTGTCCATTATCCTCTTTTAGAGTTTGTATATTTTCAATAAAGTTTTGTTGTTAATAAATAAATAAATACATTTCTCCGGAATGAGTATGGATAGTGCATACTAGTGTTAGTGTACGTACTAATGTTTTGGACGCGAGACGCAGCAACGGTGTAACGCGGAACCATAAATCAGCCTTTACCTTTCGTCACCGCGGTGAGGAGGCTGCCGGAGACGGGCAGCGGCTCCGCGGGGAGGACCGGCTCCTCCGGGCTGGACGTGTCCCCGGCTCGGACTGTCTCCCCGGGTTGGGACGTCTCCTCCGGGCTGCCGTCAGTCGGCGTTGTGGTCGTTAACTCAGTCTCCGTAGTTGTTTCATAAAGTGTAATCTCCTCCGTAGAGTTCCTCTCACTCGGCGTAGTAGAGTTCAGATCGCTGCTCGTTGTATTTTCGGCTGAAATCAAAACAACAACCACGAGAAGAACGGAGGAGAATAACACGCTATCCCAGACCGCCATTTCTGTATAACCGTTGCTATGGCAGCGATGCCAACTCTCGCGAGAACCAGACACAACAGCAGCGTCACGTGACAAAGACATTCAAAATAAGCCCAATATTATAATAATAAATAAAACTCAAAATAAACAAAATAGTATTATAAATACAAATAAAAATAAACCCAATACTTTTATAAATATAAATTAATAAATAAATAAATCTAAATAAACCCAATATTATTACAAAAATAACTAAAAAAATGAAACCAATATTATTACAATAAATAAATAAAAACATTATTATTATATGTGATATAAGTGATATTATTATGAAGTTGAACTTTGGCATATATTCATATATTGGCAACATAGATGAAAGACTTATCCTGTCTCCTCGGTGCAGGACATGGGGCCATTAGGTCCAGGGTTGGGAAACACTGATATATGACATCCAAATGAAACCTATGAAAACAGGTTGCTTCATAAAAAACACAAAAGCACAAGTCCAACATTAGCATAATGTATAAACCTGGGTTACAAATAAATAAACTGTATATAAATAATACTTGCAGAGTGAGTTTAAAACGGGGTTATTATTTCCACTAGATGGCGACACAGTACGGGTTAAGACACTTGCCCCGCCACGCAAACCTGCCCCACGCCCTGGGGGAGTGCAGCTTAGTTATGGCCCGTTACTGTACACCACACAGTAATTACACAGTAATTACACACTAATTAAAACGTAAATGATCCTCACTCATATAACACCCGCTTACCTCATCTGTCCTTTACTAATGGTTCTGCAGCGTGTATATATATATATATATATATATATATATATATATATATATATATATATATATATATATATATATATATATATATATATATATATATATATATATATATATATATATATATATTTATATTATATTTATAATGCACTTTACGTTACTGAAAAACTCAAAGTGCTACAGTTTGATAATTAAAAGGAAACAGAAATAATGAAGTTAAGATAAGAGATGAAAGGAATAAAAAAGTGAAGATATATCAAATGAAAAAAATAAATAAAACAAAAATATATATTCTACAGGACTGTCTCAGAAAATTTGATAATTGTGATAAAGTTCTTTATTTTCTGTAATGTAATTAAAAAAACTAAAATGTCATACATTCTGGATTCATAGATGGACAGTCCTATATATATATATATATATATATATATATATATATATATATATATATATATATATATATATATGTATATATATATATATATATATATATATATATATATATATATATATATATATATAAAAATATATATATATATATATGTATAATATATAGGACTGTCTCAGAAAATTAGAATATTGTGATTTTCTGTAATGCAATCACCAAAACAAAAATGTCATACATTCTGGATTCACAAATCAACTGAAATTTTTACAAGCATTTTATTATTTTAATATTTCTGATTATGGCTTACAGTTTAAGATTAAGATTCCCAGAATATTCTAATTATTTGAGATAGGATATTTGAGTTTTCTTAAGCTGTAAGCCATGATCAGCAATATTAAAATAATAAAAGGCTTGCAATATTTCAGTTGATTTGTAATGAATCCAGAATGTATGACATTTTAGTTTTGGTGATTGCATTACAGAAAAATCACAATATTCTAATTTTCTGAGACAGTCCTATATATTATACATACATATATATATATATATATATACATACATATATATATATATATATATATATATATATATATATATATATATATATATATATATATATATATATATATATATATATATATATATATATATAGGTGGAGACGGAGCAACAGAGAGAGAGAGTTTCTTTCTCTAAACTGACCAACATGAATGACTCCAATTACACAAGTCACATTCAGTCATCGTCCAAAACTGGAATCAGCAGCTTCGTCCCCCCCCAGACCCCCCAGACCAGCTGAGGGTCATGGGAGGGAAGGCTTGCGCCCCCCCCCCCCCCAACCGTGGTTGCATTTAAAGAAGCCTAAATGACCTCTTCCAGAAAGCCTTTTAACAAACTGCTCCCTGTGTGCTTTTGTTTTCTACGTTCATACACACACGTTTATACCGTTTAACCTGCCTCTCTCCCTCCCCTCTCATCCCCCCATCCCTCTCACGCATTCATTAATCCTCAGTGGCCATGAGGCCAGTGTGGGCGGCTCCACTGATGAATGCATGAACTCAGATTCATAACGTCCTGCCGTTAGGGGCTAGACCAGGGGGCGGCAACCCAAAATGCTAAAAGAGCTGTATTGGACCAAAAACACAAAAAACAAATATGTCTGGAGCCGCAAAAAATGAAAAGTCTTGTATAAGCCTTAGAATGAAGGCAAATGGCGAAAGGCGAAATGTTGAGAAAAAAGTTGAAATGTTGAGAAAAAAGTTTTAATGTTGAAGAAATAGTCAAAATCTCGAGAAAAAAGTCGAAATGTCGAGATTAAAAAGGAAAGGAAAAAGGAAGAAAAAAGAGAAAGAAGGAAAAAAAGAAGAAAAAAAAGAAAAGAAAAAAAGGACAAAAAGAGAAAAAAAGGAAAAAAATAAAAAAAAGAGGAAAAAAGGAAAATAAAGGTCAAACGTGTGTGTGTGTGCGTGTGTGTGAGAGTTTGGTCCTGACCACAGAACAAACAGGTTATCACAAGGTCATGCATGAATGTGCCTGTGTGTGTGTGTGTGTGTGTGTGTGTGTGTGTGTGTGTGTGTGTGTGTGTGTGTGTGTGTGTGTGTGTGTGTGTGTGCAGGAGCTCAGAGGGAGGAAGTGTAATTAGAGCGTTAATGAGGAAGCAAACAGCGTATTGAATAATTGTAGTTATCAGGTGAACGTGCAGCAGCGAGTCTCTTCCTCTGTGAGTTTCCTCCCTGATGTTTCTGCTATAACTGAGAAATCTTTGCCTGTTATATCAAATCACAGAAGAAGGAGCTAAAAACACACACGGGGCCTCAGCTATCATAGCGGCGAGGCTTTGGCCCAATACACGGTACACAGAAAAATTTGTTTTTTTTAAAAATTGCGTTGTTTTTGTTTTTTTTTTATTATTATATGAATTGAAATTCGAAAGGGGCACATAAAATATGCTTAGTCTTCTTTCTGTTTCCTTTTATTCAAGGAAAGAGATTTGTTGTAATTATATTGAACTGTTTTGTTTTTCTTTTAATGAATGAAATAAAGAATAAAATGAGCATCCAAACCTACAGGGGGCAGTGTAACGAGAAGATAAAGTCATGCTAGCCAATCAGAATCCTGGAAAAAAACGTCAACAAATGACACGTGTGAAGCCTGAATAATATGGTTCCACGTTAAATCGACGGCGTAGCCTACGTACGGTGCGCGTCGCTGCGTACCCTACGCCGTAGGCTCTGCGTTGGTGTAACGCGGAACCATAAATCAGCCTTGACTGCCAGTTACTTCCAAGATGAACGAGAGTCTTTGGTTTGGAGTGACAGAGAAGTGGAGTTACTTTTAAGTGTGACTTTAGAATATAAAACAGGTCAAATACAAGAAAATATTGACGGTGGCCAAACTAATTGTAAACACAGGTCGCACTCATGACGCTGGTGACGTTTCTGTTGCATAATGTGACGTTCTGAAGCCTAAATCTCTGTTTCCCTCTGTTTACAAGCAAACGTGAAGACTGAGTTTTTGCAAATCTCCACTTTGGCCGGAGTTTTCAGAAATGATGGTTTTTGGAGACTTTGAGCTTCGTTTTCGTGTAAACGAACGTCCAAAACGCATGAAAACGCCGCCGTTTTTGCTACGTGGAAACGGGGCCTCAGTTACTCCTCTCTTTTCCGTCTCTCACAGCAACCACCAACCGCTCCGTTGCGCCCGTTATTTACCATTACCATGGTAACTCTCCGCCCGTGAGGCCTTCATGGACACCCGGACAACACAACACTTCTAAACTGAACAGAACAATTAAACATTCCAGTTCTTTACACTACGCACACTTGTATGCTTGTGTGTGTGTTGTTGTTAGGCGGCGCGCCATATGTGTGTGTAGACGGCGCCGTTTCATACGGCGCGCCGTATGGTCGCGAAAATACAGTATATTGTGTATCGTGACATGGCCTAAAAATATGGAGATATTAATAAAAGGCCATATCGCCCAGCCCTAACAAACATGCATACAACTCTTAACACACTCTTCCCTTGACTTGGACTTGCAAAAAGTTATTCATGAGCACTGAGCATAACGTCTTTCAAATTAGTATTCCTAGTGTGTCGTTGCTGCCACTCAACGGTTCGTAGAGGAACTATGGATTTAAAGAAGTTTCCAATTAACCGTGAAAGGGCTGAATGTTGAAGTCCCTCCTTCATAATGTGCATATTCCACTGTGTGGTTGGAGCATGAAGAGGTGTGTCAGCTGTAAATCTGCTGTATTTATCATAATCTCTGAAGTGAACGCGTATTTGTGCAGTGACTTCATTTACAAAGTATGTATGAGTGTGTTTGTAGTGTATCATGTCCCAGTGCTCCAGAGCTGCACCTCTGCTCCTCTAATCCTCTCAGCCTGCACATCTCTGTGTCTCTGTTTCCATCTATCTGTCCACTTATCTCTCCATCTCTCATCAGGTCATCGTCTCTACCGGTTGTGCCTTCAAACACCAAACCTCCCTGGCTCCGTGCCGATATCAGCGTCCTTCACCGGTGGAAGGGAACGCAGCAAAGACCTTGTAGCCTCCTGCGTCACAACCGCTCACATCTCAATACTTCTAAACCAGGGGTCGGCAACCCGGCTCTTTAGCGCCGCCCTACTGGCTCCCTGGAGCTTTTTCAAAAATGTTTGACCTTTTTTTTTCCTTTTTTTCTTCTTTTTTTTCCTTTTTTTCTTCTTTTTTTTATTTTTTCTTCTGTTTTTCTTTTTTCTTCTTTTTTATCTTTTTTCTTCCTTTTTCCTTTCCTTTTTAATCTCGACAGTTCAACTCTTTTCTCGACATTTCGACTTTTTTGTCGAAATTGTACTTCAACATTAATCTCGACATTTCGACTTTTTCTCAAAATTTTGACTTTTTTCTCGACATTTCGACTTTTTCTCAACATTTCGATTTTATTCTCGAGATTGTACTTCAACATTAATGTTGACATTTCGACTTTTTCTCAACACTTCGACTTTTTTCTCGAAATTTCAACTTTTTTCTCGAAATTTCAACTTTTTTCTCAACATTTCGCCTTTCACCATTTGTCTTCATTCTAAGGTTTATACAAGACTTTTCATTTTTTGCAGCTCCAAACATATTTTGTTCTGGGTCTCTGGAAAGCGTCTAGAGACAACATCTGTTGTATTAGACGCTATACATGTATAAATAAAATTGAATTGAATTGAATTGAATTTGTTTTTTGTGTTTTTGCTCCAATATGGCTCTTTCAACATTTTGGGTTGCCGACCCCTTTTCTAAGTACAATGACTGAATTCTGCTCCACCTGACTTGTAGCATCCCACAAGCATTTCAAACCATTTTAATATAAAAGACAAAACTTTTAGGACAAGTGTAACTTTCTCCACCTTCCGCATCCCTCAGTCTGCCTCCTCTCTGTCCTGATAACATCATGTTATCTTCTCTCCAAATTAAAACACGCGCCTCGTGCCCTTCACCGACACACACCTGTGCGGTGTGTAATTGTGTCTGTAGGTCACAGTGCATTGGCACACTGTGGTGTAACAATGGCCAGAAAATGAGCTGTAAATCAACTTCACACACTTTGGTTTAGGTTAAGACTTGAGGGCTATGCAACAGTGATTACACGCTGATTACAGTATGTAGAGAGGAAACAGAGGAACCTTTAATATACCTGGAAACAGATGCGTGTCACTTAACCTTCTTAAGGTTGTTGTAGTCTGTTGTGCTGGTCTGCTCCCTCCTTTTCTCCTTTGTGAGCAAAATGTGATTTTGGGGCCCTCTATTACTGCCAATAATACTGATTATTGATCATTCACACACCCACTATTAACTTATTTAATGTCCTTCCCTGTCATTACAAATACACTTGTAAAACTAAATGTAAGAACTTTTTGTTGTAGTTAGATTGTAATCCACAGTGATTAAGACCATGGAAGCTACAACAGATTAACAAACTTGCAGAAACATCGTTCAATTAATATTGATCAAAGTCAGCAACTGCCCCTACTGGCCACACAGAGAAGAAATAGACCAGGGGTCGGCAACCCGAAATGTTGAAAGAGCCATATTGGACCAAAAACACAAAAAACAAACACATGCTGCATGTTTCTATATTAGTTAGAACTGGGTCCTCGGCTGCAAATGTAGCTGCTAATGTCTTTCCACATGACTCTATTTGTTACGCAAATCTATTGAAGAGTATTAGGGCCAGGCAGGAGAAAAATAAAATAATATTTTAGAGGAGGAAGATTTTTTTTTCATTATGCACTTCGAAAAAAAAGTCTAAATGTCGAGAAAAAAGTTGAAATGTCGAGATTAATGTTGAAGTACAATCTCGAGAAAAAAGTTTAAATTTGGTGAAAAAAGTTGAAATTTCGAGAAAAAAGTCGAAATGTCGAGATTAAAAGGGAAATGAAAAAGGAATAAAAAAAGAGAAAAAAAGGAAAAGAGGGAAAAAAAGGAGAAAAAAAAGGTCCAGGGAGTCACCAGGGCGGCTGTAGAGCCGCGGGTTGCAGCAGAGTTGTTTCCATCATCCTACTGTCAGCCTGGCAGGTTTTTACCATCTATGGTTTTTAATCTGAAATGGAGCAAATTCAGCTACAAGAGCAGCCTGGGGTTGATTTACATTAATATTTAAAGTGATATAGTACTAAGTGATACTGAGTGTCATCTACAGTGTAGGATACAAAATAAAAGAAACAAAATAATCCAATAGATCATTTATAAACCATTTACAGGTTAACTGTAGTCTGTCAACTAGATATTGTTTATGTAATAATATTAATTATTAAAAATATACAGGACTGTCTCAGAAAATTAGAATATTGTGATAAAGTTCTTTATTTTCTGTAATGCAACAGTTTAAGATTAAGATTCCCAGAATATCCTAATTTTTTGAGATAGGATATTTGAGTTTTCTTAAGCTGTAAACTGACTGTCTCAGAAAAAAGCCATAATCAGCAATATTAAAATAATAAAAGGCTTGCAATATTTCAGTTGATTTGTAATGAATCCAGAATGTATGACATTTTTGTTTTTTTAATTGCATTACAGAAAATTACAATATTCTAATTTTCGGAGACAGTCCTGTACATATATATTTTTTACTCTTGGGGGCCCCCTAGTGGTCACGGGGCTCTAAGCAGCTGCTTAGTTACTTATGCCTTGTCCGGCTCTGCCTCTCACCACCTCACTGTCTACTGTTTATATAATCCTCTCTGTAGTCCAGCAGTAACCACTGTGTCTGTCTCTCCTCTCTGTTCCATCTTTCTGTTCCTGCTCTAACGGGCTGGCCTTCAGCAGGAGTTTCTCCTTATGACCCAGGTCCTGGTCCAGGTTTCTCCTTATGATCCAGGTCCTGGTCCAGGTTTCTACCCCCTTATGATCCAGGTCCTGGTCCAGAGATTTTTCAAAACGTAGAGGGGGAAATATCAGTTTTTGTAAATACCCAGCTATGTGTAAACGTGGCCTTAAGTCTCACCTGTTTTCAGCCGCCTTTGAGTAAAGATCCAAACCTGAACTGGTACTTTTAAACTTGAGAAACAAAACTGGATCATATTTTAGCTACGGATTCTATGTATTGTTCTTTTTTTCTTTCTTTCTTTTGTTTCAATTTTAAATCCTGGTTTTTATTCATGTTTTAATGTTCGAGAGCTGCACTCGTCTGCCGTATTTGGACCTAACCATGTCAGAGATATTAAATTAAGACCTCAGGAAAGTGTCATCAAAACTGGCATCAGTAAGTAATCCATTTTGAATTTCATTCTTACCTTCTTCCAGCATTTATTCCTTTACAGGTTAAACTATAGGCAGAAAAAATAAACAACTTTGTACATCATACTTAAACCAAAGAGATAACAAATGAAATCGTCTTTAGGATAAATCCCAGAACTCCCGGTAAACTACGACCTAATATCCTAATGAAGCCTTAAACCCGGCCGGCTAAAGTCGGTCCTGATACGGCCTGGAGTTAATTTCTTCAGTTTATTGAAGGTGACTGCACTGTAATTGCGTTCATACACACAAATCCTCCAACTGTCTCTCCAGAATCAGTTGAGGTTAAGAGTGTCCCATAGATAATCACAGTTGTATTGATCATAATATCAATCAAATCAGAGGTGACTTGACCACATCATCAACAGACCACATCCTACATCTAATACCTGGACATGAGCCCCAAACACTCGTCAAGCTTTAATATACATACGCTAGATGAACAGTCGTTCATATCATCTTAATGCCCTCAAATGTGAATTATCCATCACAACAAAGACCTTGGCTTTGCCAGATTTCTTCCCAGTTATTACTGCCAATAAAAATATGAAAACCCGGCGTGTGATTTATTTTCAGCAACTGTGTGTGCAGAGCTCAGCTCATTTCAATCACAAACGGCAGCATCTTGATTTACACTGGCCACTGTTTAATAGAGCTAGCCACGGTCAAATTTAAAGTAGCCCGATTAATCAAATGAACATTCAATACCCTCCATTCAGCAGGCCAGCAGAAAGCACACACGGCTTCTCAATATGAATTTTCCGGGAGATTTCTCTATTGATCGACAGACGGATGATTTGTGAGATACATTGTGTGGAGATCAATAGGTGACCAGTCAATAGCTCATAGGAAGAAATTAACTGTGGTGACGTGAAGGCCAGAAAGTCAAGTTTGCATGTAGTCTGGTATCACACATGTCAAGATGAAGATATACGCAGTCCTGCTGCGGACCCAGGGAATCGAACCGGCAACCTTTCCAAAGCTGCAGGGCTGCAGCTTTAATCAAGCGTAGGAGCCCGAGGAGACAGCAGGGTGCATGGATCTACAGGACTGTCTCAGAAAAAAGCCATAATCAGCAATATTAAAATAATAAAAGGCTTGCAATATTTCAGTTGATTTGTAATGAATCCAGAATGTATGACATTTTTGTTTTTTTAATTGCATTACAGAAAATAAAGAACTTTATCACAATATTCTAATTTTCTGAGACAGTCCTGTATATTAGTTATAACTGGGGGAAGATTTTTTTTTTCATTATGCACTTCAAGAAAAAAGTCGAAATGTCGAGAAAAAAGTCGAAATTTCGAGAAAAAAGTCAAAATGTCAAGATAAATGTTGAAGTACAATCTTGAGACAAAAGTCGAAATGTCGAGAAAAAAGTCGAAATGTTGAGAAAAAAGTCAATGTTGAGAAAAAAGTCAATGTTGAGAAAAAAGTCGAAATGTTGAGAAAAAAGTTGAAATTTCAAGAAAAAAGTCGAAATGTCAAGATTAATGTTGAAATACAATCTTGAGACAAAAGTCAAAATGTCAAGAAAAAAGTCGAAATGTTGAGAAAAAAGTCAAAATTTCGAGATTAATGTTGAAGTACAATCTTGAGACAAAAGTCGAAATGTTGAGAAAAAAGTCAATGTCGAGAAAAAAGTCAAAATCCCAAGAAAAACGTTGAAATTTCGAGAAAAAGTTGAAATTTCGAGATTAAAAAGGAAAGGAAAAAGGAAGAAAAAAAGGGAAAAAAGAAGAAAAAAAAGAAAAAGAAAAAAAAGCTAAAAAAAATAGCTCATAGGAAGAAATTAACTGTAGTGACGTGAAGGCCAGAAAGTCAAGTTTGCATGTAGTCTCGTATCACACATGTCAAGACGAAGATATACGCAGTCCTGCTGCGGATCCAGGGACTCGAACAGGCAACCTTTCAGTGGCAGCAGCTGCTAAAGCTGCAGGGCTGCAGGGCTGCAGCTTTAATCAAGCGTAGGAGCCGGGCGCCCGAGGAGACAGCAGGGTGGCCAGTGACTTTTACAGCAATCAGCCTCGTGTTTCTATTTCACACACAAACACACACCGTTCATTCGGCACACACTTCTGTTTCACTGGAGTTCCACTTTACTGCTCTGCTTTTGAGCCAGACCGTTATCAGCGTGTGTGTGTGTGCGTGTGTGTGTGTGTGTGTGTGTGTGTGTGTGTGTGTGTGTGTGTGTGTGTGTGTGTGTGGGTACAGTAGTTTCTCTGCCGGCGTGTCCGGCGCTACGACCGTGCGTATGAAGGAACGGGGGGTTAGAGGAGTGTCAAAGCTGAGCGGATGATGAATGGCGTTAGTTTAGCCGTCATTACAGACCAGTGTTTTTACGTAGGGGTCAGCGCTAATGGAGGAGAGGAGAGGAAGAGTTTGATGGTGGTAAACTCCGACTTAAACTGCTTACACACAGAAATTCTTTCATTTCCTGCTTGCAGTACTACAGAAGAGTATTAGGGCCAGGCAGGGGAAGAATACAAATAATATTTTAGAGGAGGACGATTTTTTTTTCATTATGCACTTCGAGAAAAAAGTCGAAATGTCTAGAAAAAAGTCGAAATGTTGAGATTAATGTTGAAATACAATTTGGAGAAAAAAGTCGAAATGTTGATAAAAAACTGTCAAGAATAATGGTGAAATACAATTTCGAGAATAAATTCGAAATGTCGAGATTAATGTTGAAATACAATTTCAAGAAAACAGTAAAAATTTCGGGAAAAAAGGCTAAATTTATTCACGAAATTTCTACTTTTTCCTCGAAATTGTCTTTCAACATTAATCTCGACATTTCGACTTTTTTCTCAACATTTCGACTTTTTTCTCGAAGTGCACAATAAAAAAAAAAATCTTCTCTAAAATATTTTTTCTCCTCCCTAATACTCTTCCGTACAACACAGCTAGTGGGAAAATGTGAATCTAAACAGATCTTTAGGCTCCATTAAAATAATGCCGCCCAGAATAATTTGTGCTGAAAAAGATCCGTGAGAGCAGGAACCAGGTAAGACGTGAGACGCCAGGCCGGATGCAGGACATGCAGCAGAGACAGACACCAGTCAAACCAAACTGCAGGCATGCTGCCATACGGCGCTTTTCCACTAGCAACTACTCGGCTCTACTCAATTCAACTCGGCCTGGTTTCTTTTCCACTACAATTCAGCACCTGGATCAGAAGTAGGATGTTGGAGTGAAGCTGCTGTGACGTATTTGATTGTGTATCTAAATGAAGAAGACAACAACACTAAAGATGTAGAACCTGGAGGAGATGATAGATGTGCTGCTGGATCTTTGGCTTGTGTTTGATATCAAGTTAAAAAATGAGAGTGAGAGAAACTTCAAGCAGCAACACTTTTTAATTTTTTTGTTAGTTTGTCTCGGCGCTGCTGAAAAGTCAGCTGGAGCCGTGAGCAGCTATGAAGAGACAGAGCTCCTGGTAGATCTGGTCGTTCCTTATCTCCGTCTAGATCCCTTTTTAATTCTCTCCTCAGCACCAGGTTTATGAACATCTGCACCTCAGAGTTGGATCATGACTTTTGCTGCCATTGCTTGTTGAATAAAATGAACAAGAATCCGTCAGAGTCTCTTTCTCTGATTTCCTCCTCCTGACTCAGACGTCTGACTCCAACCCCCCGACCAATCGGTGGCCTGTAGTGTGATGATGTCAGATACAGCCGACTCAGCAGCTTAGAACCTCGGCAGAATAGATACAGAAAAGTATCTAGTCGGCACGTTAGACCCCTGGTGGAAAAGAACCAAACCGAGGCGAGTCGAGTCGGGCTGAGTAGGTGCTAGTGGAAAAGCGCCATTTGATAGTCGTTGGGCCGTCGTTTCATTTGAACTTGTGTGGGCCTTTCCCAGCAACGTGGCACTTAACCAGCACCAAAGCACGCAAAGGTGCATTTTGATAGAGAAACAATGTGGAGCATTTAATTGTCACATACGGGCTGTGGAATCTCTACGCTTGTTGCTGTGTTGTAGATCGTAGTTGGTCCTGACCACCGTTCCCTTTGGACATGAATGCAAAATGACTTTGTCTTTATAATGGAGAGGAAGAGGTGGGGGGGGGGGGGGGGGTAAAGAGAAGATAAAGGAAGAAACAAATCACAGAGGAGGAAAGAGGGATGGAGATGAAGGAATGAGTAGAGGGAGAGAAAGAGCAGTTAAAGGACATACTCCCTGTGGTCACTTTGGGTGATGGGGCATGACTGACCCACACACAACACAACACACACATACACACACACCGCCTGTCAGGGGTGGCAGGGCGCTGCTGAGACAGGCAGGATGTTTTAGTAATCTCCACCAATCAGCTGCCTGCTAGTCTGTAATAACGAGAGACAGAGACTCTGTGAGAGCATGTGAAACAAAGAGAGATAGAGATTTGCTCTAGTTGTTTTAAATTACAGCTTACACTCTCTAGGTGAACACCCCTCACCCACACACTCCGGCTGCCCTCAAACACACACACACACACACATAGCCGTGGTCGGGCTCTGTGAGACAGAAACGTGGAGGACAGCCGGGTCCTGCTGGCCGGCCAACCTTGTCATTAAGCCAGGGCGGTCAGCTACACCCCAACAGCAACACAAATTAAAGTGGTCCCAACAGCCGCCCAGGGGCCACACCAAGTGGCACTGCAATGTGTCTCGGCGGCCCAAATCAGGTTTAAAAACTGATTCCAGGTGCATGGGCTGCACACATGCAAATGCTGCTAACCAGGTGCGGCCGAGGGGTCACACACACTACTGGGCTGTGTCCGAAATTCCATACTTCCACCCTAATGAGTATGCAGAATGAGTATGCAAGATTTTTTAGTGCGTCCGAAACATTAAAACGTACTCAAGTAGTAGTATGCGCTATCCATACTCATTCTGGAGAAATGTATTAGTGTGGATTGATGGACACTAGCTAAGCAGAAACTTCCCACAATGCAATGCAGCAGTGTTTGGTTGCTAAGTGCTACGTATATGTCATAAGTATAATCTTAAGTATAATAATATTATTATTAATATTATAATATTCGTATATAATAATATTATATAATGTCATCTTGTTTCGGCCAGAATAAACAGGAAATAGCGGAGCGGTGCTGCTACTGCTGCTGTTACCATGGTAACAGCTGCTACTGCTGCTGTGACACGTCACTTCCTCCCAACGGCAGGAAGAGACGTTTGCGCTCTGAATAGTACGTCCGAATTAATACATACTACTGATATTTACTCAAAAGTGTCTACTTTTGAGTAAATACTGTGTTGGGTCCGACCAAAACCCTGAAGTGAACCCGGGTAGCCAACCACAAACAGGCAGGAGACCAAACAATTTAACTAAAGAGCCAGATGGCTGTTTATTAAAGTAAAGGGGAAAATACTGACTCAGGGGTAGATCCGGAGGGGAAGGCAGAGGAAACGGGGAAGCGATTGGTTGGGGGGGGTCACAGAGATCCACGAGATGGTCGCGAGGGGAGCAGAGGCGTCGCGGAGGTTTCAAGGGAGGCAACGTAGACACAGAAACAAAAAGCCTTGGGACAAAAAACAAAGAGGGATTAACGCAAGCACGGCAAAAAGGTTCAAACTGGAGGGCTGGAAAAGCTGGAGAAACTTCTCGAAGGGCCAGATTAGTTACTGCATAGGTTCAGTACAATCAAGCACTGAGTAAAGGTCCACGTCTCCTTTTAAGCCTAGGCTGGCGATTAGTGGCAGTTGGGGTTGAATGCAGATCAGCAGCACCTGTGCTGCTGGCTCTCCCAGCCAGAGGAGGAGGACTCCTAACAGGAACCCCCTTCTTCCGGGAGACACCGGGCGACCGTCCAATGGCATCTGGGTGGGCTTGGTAGAAGTCCTTCAGGAGGGTGGGGTCCGCCAGGTAAGAATGAGGGACCTAGGTGCGGTCCTCGGGGCCATACCCTACCCAGTCCACCAGGTATTGATAGCCCCGGCCCCGACGACGGACAGCCAGGAGCTCCTTAACATCCCAGACCAGGTCACCCCCTTCCAGGACTCGTGGTGGGGGGGGAGGCGGAGCTGGGGCAGAGAGAATGCTGGAGACTACGGGTTTGAGACGTGAAACATGAAACACGGGGTGCACCTTGAGTGAAGCTGGAAGGTGGAGGTGTACCGTCATGGGGTTGATGATGCGGTCAATAGCATATGGGCCAACGTAGCGGGATCCCATCTGGAGGTGGCAGGAAGTCCTGGGCCAACAAGTACACCTGTTGACCCGGCCTGTAGTCTGGTGCTGGCCTCCTCCGTCGATCAGCAGTCCGCCGAGACTGCTCGTTGGCCCGTAGCATGGCCCTCCGTGCAGTCTTCCAGATGCACTGGCAACGATGGAGATGAGCTTGGGTGGAAGGGACCGCCACCTCTAGCTCCTGGCTAGGGAACAATGGGGGTTGGTAACCTAAGGAGCATTCGAAGGGAGACAGCCCCATAGCAGAACTTTCCAGAGTGTTAATGGCATACTCCACCCAAGGTAGATACTTGCTCCAGGAGGCAGGGTTGCTGGTGGTAGCGCAGCGTAGAGCCGCTTCCACAACCTGGTTAGCTCGCTCCGTCTGCCCGTTGGTCTGTGTGTGGTATCCCGATGAAAGGCTGGCTGTGGCCCCAATTCCACTGCAGAAAGCCTGCCACACCTTAGCAGTGAACTGGGGGCCACGGTGCGAGACAATATCCTGGGGAATCCCGTGGAGGCGTACGACATGGGTCACCAGGAGGTCTGCGGTCTCAGTAGCTGTGGGGAGTTTGGGCAGGGCAACAAGGTGAACATCTTTACTGAACTGGTCAACAATGGTGAGTATGGTATTGTTACCTTGGCATGAGGGGAGCCCAGTCACAAAATCCACCCCCACATGAGACCATGGCCGACTGGGGATTGGGAGGGGGCGTAGGAGACCTGCTGGGGGCTGATGAGAGGCCTTACTGCGGGAGCAGACATCACACTCCTCGTGTCAGCCTCAAGGGAAGGCCACCAGAAGCGCCTGCGGATGAAAGCCAAAGTACGACGAGCACCAGGGTGGCAGACGAAAAGACTGGCATGACCCCACTGAAGTACTCTGGGCCGGACAGCATCCGGTACAAACAGGCGATTACGGGGTCCATTGCCAGGGTCAGGTTGGGTGCATTGAGCCGTACTTCATGTGTATGTGTATATGTGTGTGTGTGTGTGTGTGTGTGTGTATGTGTGTATGTGTATATATATATATATCTTTTGTTTTTTATATGAAAATAAATTAATTTTGTATAATTAAATTAATTTTTTATAATGAAATAGACTTTAGGGGGTAGTATTTAATACGTTTTTACTTCTTCCAACTCCTTTTCGAGCATGTTAATTATGATGGATGCATGTTTTTATTTACAGTTTTGTCTTTTTGTTTTCTTATTTATATTTATTTATAATTGATTATTATTGTTTCGTTTTGTTTTCACTACTGTTTAGAAATAAAATTTAATTTAAATTTTAAAGATTATTTTATGGTATCATCACGCTGGATCTCAGTCTGTTTGATCATAATTGAGGGTTTTCCTACACTAATGTTGTTAGAGCTGATTGGAGAGAGACGGCTCCTGTCACCTGATGATGATGTACAAGGACTGGATAACTTCAGAATCAGAGGTGACACTTTAACGCTTCATCCCCGTGTTTATCTCAGCACAGCTCTGACACGGCGGCAGCAGTAGCAGCAGCAGCAGCAGTTTCTTGTCCCGGTAGTCGTGGGTTTTGGGCATACCTGCCAACATTGGGCTGTGAAAAAGAGGGAGATTTTCTGGGGTAGCGGTTGGAATGCTCCACTCACAACATCCCCACCCTGATATAAACAAGACCACTTTTAATGAGCTTTAAATCCATAGCTACAATGAAATGCTAACATGTACCTCCCAAAATGACTCTACAGCCTTCTTGGAGCCAAATATATTTAATATTGTGGCAGGGTGCAGGATTGGGGCAGGGTCTGCAGGGGAGAGAGGGAGTGCGGGGGAGTGGCGCACAGGTGACGCGGCTGGAACAGCTGATGCTGCACAGGTGTGTCTAATCACTCTCTGTGTATTTCAGTAGTGTGCGGGCCCTGGAGACGGGAGAGGAAGGAAGCAGAGCGGAGCGGAAGTGCAGCTCTGCTGAAGGTGCTGGTGCACGTGTGTCTCTGCTGAACGAGAATAAAAATGTTTTCTGCACAAATCCCTGTGTCTGCTGTCCTGTCTGTAGCAGCGAGCCATGCTACAAATATTAATAACAATAAAATACAATATACAATTTAAAAAATTTCAAATAACAAAATAACATATTTGAACCATTTTCCAGACAATAAAATAACATTTGAACAATTTTTCAGACAATAAAATAAAAATCTGAAAAATTGTTAAAATATGTAATTTTATTGTCTGGAAAATGGTTCAAATATGTTATTTTGTTATTTGAAAAATAATTAAATATGTTTATGTAAAATATTCTTTGCTGATGAGAAAATATGTTTCTTTATTTTTCTTATTTTTGTGAGGGGGGATATATATTGTTTTTCGGCACTACCTCGTTCTCTTTAGCTGATATAACATGTATTACTCCTATGTGGGATCAATAAAGTTCTTATTTTTGCCATCTGAGAAAATTAAATATATTATATTTGGTGCCTAACTGTTTCCCAAGTATATTAGTGCGTGTGTGAATGAATAAATGAGACGTAAAACGTACATTTCTTTGTAGAAAGGCGCTTTATGAAAATAAGTCCATTTACTAGTATTAGTTTACAGCGCAGTCTTGAACATCCAATATGGATGTACGGATATGTCTATGGTCTCCATCCCACTCATTATGTGTAGCCCGGGAATGGACGTGAGCTTGGACGTACGCAAGGCATGTAGGGCGGGTGCTTTTGGGTTGGGTTGCCAGGTTGTCAGGTACCACGACCAGTACTGGAGTTGAGGGGGGATGAGGGGGGATGAGGGGGGATGGCATCCCCCCTGAAATAAAAACGGTCCAAATCATCCCCCCTGTAAAACTGCCACCCCCCCTTTCCATCCCTTATGTCATTTCATCAATGAATGTGGTTTTACTGCTATTTCAACATTTAGAGTCATCACCAGAAAAATAACACCAGAAAAATGTGACAATTTTCACCTGTTTCAAGTAAATTTTCACTTGAAATAAGTAGAAAAATCTGCCAGTGGGACAAGATTTATCTTCTTATTAGAAGCAAAAAAATCTTGTTTCACTGGCAGATTTTTCTACTTATTTCAAGTGAAAATCTACTTGAAACAGGTAAAAACTGTTGTTTTTTCCAGTCATCAGTCTTGTTTTAAGTGTAATGAGATTTTTTTACTAAAATGAGACATTTTAACTAGAAATAAGACAAATATTCTTGTTAAGATTGTGAGTTTTTGCAGTGATCCATTTTACTTATCCTGTGAAGGACAGTCATATTGATAAGTTCAGAAAAGTGTTTTTTATTGTTGTGTTTTGATGTATTTGATGTAAGCCCAGTGGATATTTAAAGTTTACAGAAGGCTGCATTTAACTGCTGCTATGTCATTCCTGCAGTATTTCTGCAGGTGTTTTGGTCACTGCTATTATTTGTAATATATGATATTATTTGTAATCAGCACAAATTATCTGTCCCCATATGATAAAATCCACCATCCCCCCTGATTTTTTTTAACAACTCCAGTACTGACCACGACACATGAAACAACATTGACTCATTTCACTTTAAAATCGGGAGATAAGCGGGAGAAATTACAAATCGGGAGCAGGGCGGGAGAAATGGTTGAAGATGGGGAGACTCCCGCATAAATCGGAGTGTTGGCAGGTATGGTTTTGGGTCAGGTGGTGTGTGTCGGTGTGTGTCCAGGGCACTCTGTGGGTCAGGGTAATGTTGTGGGTTCAAGCACAGCCCTCAGCCCCCAGCTGGATGTCATCCCTGCTCTAACCTCTGCCTGCGCCGGGGCTGCAGGGTCAATGTGCTGTTTTACCAACAGGAAAGTGATTCTCCGCAGCTGTCAACATCCATCAGCCTCAATCACACACACACACACACGCAAACATACACGGGTCAGCCGCTCAGCCGCACGCACACTCACGCACAAACACACACACACACACGGGTCCGGCGCTCATAAGGCCGTAAACAACAGAAAATGGTATGTAGCTGAAAAAGTGTCAGCTCAATTGGATTCTGCAAACACTGCTCTGTTTTTCCACAGGGCCTTTATTTTCTCTCTGTCCATGTTGATATGTCTTCTATCTTCTCTGCACGCCCCGAGGTTTACTCCATCTAAAGGCTACCTGAGTGGCTGATGCTTATGTTGCCTCTCATGGAGGCATTTGGGGTCATTTTTTTTTACGATGAGAATGTGAAACAACGGCCAGACAGTTTCAATCACTGCTGGATCAACACAGATGTTAAAATCTAGCAGACTTCAAATGTCTGCTTTACAGCGGGGAAAATAAATCACTGTGCTGGTCAGATGACTGTAATAATAGTTGAAATGCAAAAAAAAGCAGAACAATCTAACAGAGAAACCCACTCAAAAAAAGCAGAACAAGTCACCCACATTCAGACTCAATGAATGAAAACTAAGAGATGACAGAAATGAAATGAAATGAAATCACTGACAGAATAAATAAAGGTTGTCCATGTAAGTAAAACAATAAAGAACGAGGAGAAGTCAGAATTGATCAAACCTTCTGCTGAGCTAACGTTCCCTCACCAGCCTCTTTGTGAGGGTCAGCTGTTCAGACTCTTTACCAGGAATACCTGCTGTACCTGATAACGGAGAGCTGCTCCATGGTGCAAATAGATCATGGTCCACAGAGTTAGATCGTTCTTGTGGACCAAAATACTGGCAACTCATGAATAATATATAGTTTTTTTTAAGTCACTTGGTCATAGAAGGTATTTGATATTTGATACTCTTGAGAGAGCAGGTAAAGAGTCCCATGTAGAAATGGGACTGTTTCCATGGAGTTGAGGCATGAACCCAGATGGAGGAGTAAATCAAATGCATTTGGATGAATGGACCCTCCACTTTCTACATTAGGAGATGTTCAAGCTCACAATGTGATGGTTCTCAGTCTGGTTTGAATGCGAACTCAACAATCAAATAACAACCAGACTTAAAAGAGAGAGACAACCAGATTGGCGGATCAGTTCTGCCTTGTATTGCAGCTCTCAAAGACTTTAATCAAGGCAACCGCACTTTTACACTGGCCATAACATTTACTATCAATATGTGTAAGATCATTTTCCGGAAGGATCACACACAGATCAGCTGTTTATACCAGGGATAAATGGAGCACCCTAACCCCAACCCTAACCCTAACCCCAAACCTAACCCCAACCCTAACCCTAACCCCAACCCCAACCCCAACCCTAACCCTAACCCCAACCCCAACCCCAACCCCAACCCTAACCCTAACCCTAACCTCAAACCTAACCCCAACCCTAACCCTAACCCCAACCCTAACCCCAATCCCAACCCTAATCCTAACCCCCACCCTAATCCTAACCCTAACCCCAACCCTAACCCCAATCCCTACCCTAATCAATTCAATTAAATTCAATTCAATTTTATTTATATAGCGTCTAATACAACAGAGTTGTCTCTAGACGCTTTCCAGAGACCCATACCCAGAACATGACCCCCGAGCAGTTATTACATAAACAATGGCAGGTAAAAACTCCCCTAGTGGGAGAAAAACCTTAAGCCAAACAGTGGCAAGGAAAAACTCCCCTTTAGGAGGGGAGAAACCTTGAGCAGGACCAGGCTCATAAGGGGGGACCCTCCTGCCGAGGGCCAGACTGGTGGGTCAGGGACGGCAACAGCACAGCAGGCAGGTGGAAGCAGCAACGGGATGACCAGGGGTGGGGACCGCAGGCCAGCACGCAGCTCCCGAAGCTCCGGCCCAATCAGCAAGTCCCAGGTTGGGGTGCAGGGTCAGGGAAAGACTTGTGCTCCGTAATGCAAGCTACAAGCCACCCACGACCACCTGCAGAGAGAGAAAAGGGAGGAGAAGGGGGGCCAGCAACGGGATGACCAGGGGGGGGGACCGCAGGCCAGCACGCAGCTCCCGAAGCTCCGGCCCAATCAGCAAGTCCCAGGTTGGGGTGCAGGGTCAGGGAAAGACTTGTGCTCCGTAATGCAAGCTACAAGCCACCCACGACCACCTGCAGAGAGAGAAAAGGGAGGAGAAGGGGGGCCAGCAACGGGATGACCAGGGGTGGGGACCGCAGGCCAGCACGCAGCTCCCGAAGCTCCGGCCCAATCAGCAAGTCCCAGGTTGGGGTGCAGGGTCAGGGAAAGACTTGTGCTCCGTAATGCAAGCTACAAGCCACCCACGACCACCTGCAGAGAGAGAAAAGGGAGGAGAAGGGGGGCCAGCAACGGGATGACCAGGGGGGGGGGACCGCAGGCCAGCACGCAGCTCCCGAAGCTCCGGCCCAATCAGCAAGTCCCAGGTTGGGGTGCAGGGTCAGGGAAAGACTTGTGCTCCGTAATGCAAGCTACAAGCCACCCACGACCACCTGCAGAGAGAGAAAAGGGAGGAGAAGGGGGGCCAGCAACGGGATGACCAGGGGTGGGGACCGCAGGCCAGCACGCAGCTCCCGAAGCTCCGGCCCAATCAGCAAGTCCCAGGTTGGGGTGCAGGGTCAGGGAAAGACTTGTGCTCCGTAATGCAAGCTACAAGCCACCCACGACCACCTGCAGAGAGAGAAAAGGGAGGAGAAGGGGGGCCAGCAACGGGATGACCAGGGGTGGGGACCGCAGGCCAGCACGCAGCTCCCGAAGCTCCGGCCCAATCAGCAAGTCCCAGGTTGGGGTGCAGGGTCAGGGAAAGACTTGTGCTCCGTAATGCAAGCTACAAGCCACCCACGACCACCTGCAGGTTCCGGTGTCCGGCAAAGGATGCTGCAACATGGACAAAAGAGAGAAAAGGGAGGAGAAGGGGGGGCCAGCACAAGAAACTACAGGAGCGACTCTGACACACTAAAGTTTACACTACCTAGAGATTTACCAACACCAGCTAGAGGTTTACTAAACACTAACTATAGGCTTTACTAAACAGAAATGTTTTAAGTTTAGTTTTAAAGGTGGAGGTGGTGTCAGCCTCCTTAACCCAGATTGGAAGTTGGTTCCATAGTAGTGGTGCCTGATAGCAGAACGCCTGCCCTCCAAATCTACATTTAGATACTCTAGGAACTACGAGTAAACCTGCACTCTGAGAACGAAGAGCTCTGACAGGAACATAAGGCACTATCAGGTCTAGCAAATAATGCGGAGCTAAGCCGTTTTGGGCTTTATACGCAAGTAATAAAATTTTAAATTGGATTCTGAATTTTACGGGTTGCCAATGGAGCGACGCTAACACTGGAGAGACGTGGTCTCTCCTGCTAATTCCTGTCAGTACTCGTGCTGACTCGTGCTAATCCTAACCCCAACCCTAATCCTAACCCTAACCCCAACCCTAACCCCAACCCTAACCCCAATCCCAACCCTAATCCTAACCCCCACCCTAATCCTAAATCAACTGTTCTGGTTTCAGTATGTGCCTTACCAACTAATAAATAGTTATATTAAACACGTTTCCAAAGTTACAACATCAACTTTATTTCTTAATATTTGTAATAAATAAACACAAAATAACTTTCATTGTGGAAAGTTTGTTTTTGCTTTTCACCCAACAGACCATGTCAAGCGTTACCAAGAGCCCTCTGATGAACTGTTTGGTTGCAGGTAGTTCATGACAAATATTTTCAAACATTTTATCCTGGACAAATGTGCTTAACCAGCTCCATGACACCATTCAGGAACACTTTACTCCACCTCATAAGACACTGGCAGCTCTGAACTGAATGTGAATTTTAACAGTTGGAATCGATCCTTCTTTTAGCATAATCTTGTTGTAAGTTTTGCATTTTCATCATATGCCCCCTATAATTACTGGTAATTTTTTTCCCTTTTTGCCCTTCCTGACAATCTACTCCCATTTATCAACTGTACTTGGGAGTGGTTGGGGTTCAGGGTTCAGGGTTCAGGGTCCTTCCCTGGGACACTTTAGCACATAATGTGGTCGGGGATCAATCCAGTCACCTTCCAGTTGGGGAACGAAAGAAGAAGACCCTCGCTTAATTAGCTCATTAATAGGTAATTGACTTACTCTTGTTGTGAACTCTTGCTGGAGGTAGAGGTTTCTGAGGAACAGAAGAGCTCTAACACTCAGGGAAATGAGAGGCCCTGTGTTCACATTCCGGGTTTGGTAGTGAGATGGAATCCCACCAAAGCCGTCCCATCAGTGAGGGTCGGCATATCCGCCAGCTTTGTCCCCGGGCAAATAACCTGCAGGTGTAATCAATTGCCATTGTTTTTTTTAAAAGGTTTTTGTTGTGCTAGTGGCCTTTATTGAGAAAGTAGGTAGACAGGAAATGGGGAAAGAGAAGGGGGTAGACATTGCAGTATGGAGCTACAGGCCAGGACTAGATCCTATGCTGCCCGCACAAGGACCTCTACAAATGGCGCCCGCTCAACCCACTGAGCTATCCATCTATTGCCATTGTAAATGTTGGAGGGAATATTTTTCCATGCCACATACCAGCGTGTGAATTAGTCTAGTGTCTAAGAGTTCTTCGCTTTACTTGAACCGCAGCATTATGAACAGGAAGATATGTATAGCAGGTCTCTCAGAAATCACTATATTCTCTTATCAAGTCCGCTCAAGTGACATATGGATCTGACTTCTTACTGGTTTTGCATTTACTGTATTTGTGTGAGTGTGTTATCTGTTTTCACAGGACTGGTTGGACCGCTTTGTATAATGGGATGAATTGGACTTTTTGTCTCCGTGTTTGTGTGCCTTCATTGTGATTTAGATGTTCAACCCTATATTCTCTCTGCCATCTTCATTGTTTTATCTCCCACAGACATATACACACACCTGACAGGCCAATCCAAGTTAATAGATAGTATTTTAAATCATATTACCTCCATTACAAACTGTTTTATTGTCCCAGCACATCTGTCAACCTACTGAGTGGCTATGATGTGTGTGTGTGTGTGTGTGTGTGTGTGTGTGTGTGTGTGTGTGTGTGTGTGTGTGTGTGTGTGTGTGTGTGTGTGTGTGTGTGTGTGTGTGTGTGTGTGTGTGTGTGTGTGTGTGTGTGTGTGTGTGTGTGTGAGAGTGAGAGAAGGAAAGAGACGTCAAGCTTTTTCCTCTCTTCTTGGCTGCTCTGATGGTATCTGTTTAGGGGGAATTGAAGTAAGGCTACAGGAGAGTGTTGGAGCACACAGATTGAGCTGGAGGACATAGATCAGAGAGCGGGAGGAATGGGACAAAAGTATAACAACATATAGTAGGACATAAAAAAGGGCACAAAGAGAGAGGATGAGGGATATGAAGTGGTGGCGTGATCAGTGGTCCTGACCCCACTTTGTCAGCATTGTGTGTGTGTGAGACAGAGATAATGGGAGAGAATGATAGCACGTTTGGCACCATCTGAATCAATGATCTCAGGGGGGTTAGAGGTGGAGAAGTGTGGATGAGTAGATACAAGGTTGCAGAAATTGTCATTTAGCTTAACAGGCCAGCTGAGGTAAATTCAAGAAAAAAAAAGCACGTCTGCTGTAAGGAACCAGTCTGAGATCTGTCCTCATAAAACCTGGACAAACCAAATCAAAATGATGGCATTTGAGTGGATAGATATCACTACAGGCCAGAAAAGATTTTCACTGCCCAAAATTCCCCAGATTATTAACCAAAAGCTCAACCAACACATCATTTCTGCCTACGTAAAATCCTAAAAGGTCCAGAAGAATGCAATGAAGATAATAGATATATTACCTCTAATGTGGGGGGACATTTCATAACCAGGAAGGAGTTCTTGTCGCGCCCTGAAGGATCTCCTGTAGAGGTCTGGAGGATCTCCTGTAGAGGTCTGAAAGATCTCCTGTAGAGGTCTGAAGGATTAACTGTAGTTGTCTGAAGGATTAACTGTAGCGGCCTGAAGGATCTCCTGTAGAGGTCTGAAGGATCTCCTGTAGAGGTCTGAAAGATCTCCTGTAGAGGTCTGAAAGATCTCCTGTAGAGGTCTGGAGGATCTCCTGTAGAGGTCTGAAGGATCTCCTGTAGAGGTCTAAAGGATCTCCTGTAGAGGTCTGAAGGATCTCCTGTAGAGGTCTGAAAGATCTCCTGTAGAGGTCTGAAGGATTAACTGTAGTTGTCTGAAGGATTAACTGTAGCGGCGGCCTGAAGGATCTCCTGTAGAGGTCTGAAGGATCTCCTGTAGAGGTCTGAAGGATCTCCTGTAGAGGTCGGAAGGATCTCTTGTACAGGTCTGAAGGATCTCCTGTAGAGGTCTGAAGGATTACCTGTAGAGGTCTGGAGGATCTCCTGTAGAGGTCTGAAGGATCTCCTGTAGAGGTCTGAAGGATCTCCTGTAGAGGTCTGAAGGATCTCCTGTAGGTCTGAAGGATCTCCTGTAGAGGTCTGAAGGATCTCCTGTAGGTCTGAAGGATCTCCTGTAGAGGTCTGAAGGATCTCCTGTAGGTCTAAAGGATCTCCTGTAGAGGTCTGAAGGATCTCCTGTAGAGGTCTGAAGGATCTCCTGTAGAGGTCTGAAGGATCTCCTGTAGAGGTCTGAAGGATCTCCTGTAGGTCTAAAGGATCTCCTGTAGAGGTCTGAGGCACGACAATACTGGACCCGATCAATTTATCCCTAAATTTAGGATACGTACCACATGTTTTCAAAGTTGCAATGTTAAACCTTTACTTAAAAAACCTTCTCTAGACCCAGACATTTTAGCTAATTATAGACCAATTTCAAACCTTCCAATTCTGGAAAAGGCAGTTTCAAGCCAGTTATGTGACTATTTGTATAGAAATGATCTGTTTGAAGTCTTTCAGTCAGGGTTCAGAATGCATCATAGCACAGAGACAGCACTGGTTCGAGTGACGAATGACCTTCTTATGGTCTCAGATAAGGGATTAGTGTCCATACTGGTTCTACTGGACCTCAGATAAGGGATTAGTGTCCATACTGGTTCTACTGGACCTCAGATAAGGGATTAGTGTCCATACTGGTTCTACTGGACCTCAGATAAGGGATTATTATTATAAAAATAAATCATCAAAATATAAATAAATCATCCAGCACCCCTCTTTAATATTCATGTTGCCTCACTCTGCTGCACCTCTCACTTTTTTATTTCTTTTGTAAAAATTTTAATTTTTTATCTTGTACTTTTGCATAATTCTTGTCTGTAGAAATTGTAAATAGGTCATAATTATTCTCACTACCTCAAACTGCTGCACCTTAAAATGTTTATAATTTTTGTACATAGAAATTCCACATTTGTCTATTGTTTATTTGTTTATTGTTTACCTTTAAGACCATAGAGAGTGAAACTACCGGAGTCAAATTCCTTGTTGGACAATGTTCGAACCTGGCCAATAAAGATGATTCTGATTCTGATTCTGATTCTGATTAGTGTCCATACCGGTTCTACTGGACCTCAGATAAGGGATTAGTGTCCATACTGGTTCTACTGGACCTCAGATAAGGGATTAGTTTCCATACTGGTTCTACTCGACCTCAGATAAGGAATTAGTGTCCATACTGGTTCTACTGGACCTCAGATAAGGGATTAATGTCCATACTGGTTCTACTGGACCTCAGATAAGGGAATAGTGTCCATACTGGTTCTACTGGACCTCAGATAAGGGACTAGTGTCCATACTGGTTCTACTCGACCTCAGATAAGGGATTAATGTCCATACTGGTTCTACTGGACCTCAGATAAGGGAATAGTGTCCATACTGGTTCTACTGGACCTCAGATAAGGGATTAGTGTCCATACTGGTTCTACTGGACCTCAGATAAGGGAATAGTGTCCATACTGGTTCTATTGGACCTCAGATAAGGGATTAGTGTCCATACTGGTTCTACTGGACCTCAGATAAGGGATTAGTGTCCATACTGGTTCTACTGGACCTCAGATAAGGGAATAGTGTCCATACTGGTTCTACTGGACCTCAGATAAGGGATTAATGTCCATACTGGTTCTACTGGACCTCAGATAAGGGATTAGTGTCCATACTGGTTCTACTGGACCTCAGATAAGGGATTAGTGTCCATACTGGTTCTACTGGACCTCAGTGCTGCTTTTGACACTGTTGATCATGGCATTTTACTGCACAGGTTAGAGCATGTTGTTGGGATTAAAGGGACAGCTCTACGTTGGTTTAAATCATATCTATATGACAGGTTCCAGTTTGTTCATGTACATGAAGTTTCTTCAGAACAGTCAAGGGTCTGTTATGGTGTTCCGCAGGGTTCAGTGCTAGGGCCAATCTTGTTCAGACAAAGATTAGGAAAATCCTCTCGCAGAGTGATGCAGAAAAACTAGTTCATGCATTTGTATCTTCTAGACTAGATTACTGTAATGTGTTGTTAGCAGATGTCCAAGTGACTTGCTGAATAGGCTCCAGCTGATCCAGAATACAGCAGCGCGAGTACTGACAGGAATCAGCAGGAGAGACCACGTCTCTCCAGTGTTAGCGTCGCTCCATTGGCAACCCGTAAAATTCAGAATCCAATTTAAAATTTTATTACTTGCGTATAAAGCCCAAAACGGCTTAGCTCCGCAATATTTGCAAGACCTGATAGTGCCTTATGTTCCTGTCAGAGCTCTCCGTTCTCAGAGTGCAGGTTTACTCGTAGTTCCTAGAGTATCTAAATGTAGATTTGGAGGGCGGGCGTTCTGCTATCAGGCACCATTACTATTGAACCAACTTCCAATCTGGGTTAAGGAGGCTGGCACCGGGGGGGCACCGTGGCGCAGCACGTAGTGCAGCCGTCTCACAGCAAGAAGGTCCTGGGTTCGATTCCCGCCGGGGACGCTGTGGACGCTGAAGTGCGTGTTAGTTCCCCCATGACTTCAGCGCCCACACCCTGGGTGGGGTTGGAGAAAGGATCTTTCTGTGTGGAGTTTTCATGTTCTCCCCGTGTTCCCCTGGGTAGCTAATGGGAGTTACCCCCTGACAAAAAAACATGCACACAGTCCTGGGCTATACATGCCCCCTCTGGCCAACCGGGGCGCCAGATGGGGTGGGGAGGATCCGGCCGGAATAACGTGATCCTTCCACGCGCTACGTCCGGCCGGAGAAACCCCACCCTGTCTGGTGAAAAGATGCGGCCTGCTCACTCCTCAGGTTAAGGAGGAGACCTGAGCTCAGTGCATATATATATATATATATATAATATATATATATATAATATAAGCCTTGCGGTGGCCCTGTATATATATATATATATATATATATATATATATATATATATATATATACAGGGCCACCGCAAGGGGTGTGCGAACCGTGCGACACGGGGCCTCGCGCTATGGGCCGTTTTTTTTAATTGAATTTTTTTCAATTTATTTTTTTTTTTCCTTTTTTCCCTTATAAACAGTCACTTTCCATTACAGACCTAAATGTGTACCAAGCGCATTGACACATGGTGCTCTGATCCAGACGGGTGGAGTGTGGAACAAACTGTCACACAATGTCGAGAGAACGAGACAGTTTCAGGAAATTTCCATCAGGGGATGAAAAAAGAAAAAAAATAAAGAAAATGGAAGAGTTTAATGCCTCTCTGAAAGGCTTGTTTGATAAATTTGTTACAAAAATCACCGATCCGGGTCTCAAGCAGCCGTGGGGCCCCGCGTCGAGGCAAGCCCAGATGATGATGAGGCAAAGGAAGGTATCCAGTATTTTGCTAATTGGAAAGTTAAAATTGCGCATATAGACACCCGATCCGACCCGAAAAACCCAAAAATTTCGCGAGGGCCCCCCCTGGCCATTTCGCACAGGGCCTCGCAAATCTCCCAGACGGCTCTGTATATATATATATCAATATATCAATCTACTGCGGCATCTCTGTTTGTTTTTCATTTACCTGCAAAAAGAACAACTACGTAGATTAAAAACAATAATTTTATGTGTGTGTGTGTGTGTGTGTGTGTGTGTGTGTGTGTGTGTGTGTGTGTGTGTGTGTGTGTGTGTGTGTGTGTGTGTGTGTGTGTGTGTGACACTGCTTGATTCAAATTTTAAATTGATATTCCTTAACAACAATACTGCAACACAAAATATTTTACCTAGAAACAGGATCAATTAGCTTAACTCTTCATTTTTGCCTTGAGCAACAGGCGTCGGACATGAAGTCCATCACATCAGGGCTTTGCTGTAGATCTCTCTGGTTCTTCATTGGACTGCTGATGCATTTCCCATTAGTTTCACTATGACGTCTTCAACTGAGCACAAACAGACATCCTTCCTGCCGAGCTTAGGTTTAACCTTTGCTGTTGGACCATGAGGATGCAGAAACTCCACCTTCACATCTCAGTGCTCGGTATCCACAGCAACGGCTAGCCACCAGTACCAGGATTTTAGGGAAAATGTTGTTTGAAGTTCACTTTATGTATTGTTTTATATATTTAAGACCACTCTTTGTTATAACCAGGCCAGGCAGGAGAAAAATAAAAATAATATTATGCACTTGCCAAAATGTCGAGAAAAAAGTCGAAATGTCGAGATTAATTTTGAAATACAATTTCGAGAAAAAAGTCAAAATGTCGAGATTAATTTTGAAGGTACAATTTCGAGAAAAAAGTCAAAATGGTGAAAAAGAAGTCGAAATGTCAAGAAAAATAAAAAATTTCAAGAAAAAAATCGAAATATTGAGAAAAAAGTCGTAATGTCGAGGAAAAAGTCGAAATGTCAAGAAGGAAAGGAAAAAGGAAGAAAAAAAGAGAAAAAAGAAAAAAAAAGAATAAAAAAGGGGAAAAAAAGAAAAAAAAAAGGGAAAAAAAAGGTCAAACATTTTTGAAAAAGCTCTAGGGAGCCACTAGGGCGGCGCTAAAGAGCCGCGGGTTACCAACCCCTGGTATAGACAGTTCCTTTAGATGAACTTTGTAAGTATGTAGACCATGAGGAATTTCTTGATTTTCAATATAAATTAGACTTTCCTATGTAGGACATGTTTTGTCCCAGCTCTCAGTGAATCAGTGATATGTGGGTTGAAGAGGGAGCTGCTGGGCTGTAGCCCGTCGCTTTTTGGCCAAAAATGTCTGACATTTCATAATTGCATCAAGTTATTGTGTCAACTTAAAAAAAAAACATCATACATGTCTCTTTCAAGAGCACGAGGAGCACATGCATGTCTGCAGCTCTTTGTGAGGGTGTGTGTGTAGTGGCGAGAAGCAAGGTCACAGTGAGAGACAGCATTGTGTGTGTGTGTGTGTGTGTGTGTGTGTGTGTGTGTGCGTGTTTGTTTGGAGGTTACAAGGTAGAGCATTGATTTAACCAGAACATGTGACTGGAACTCACCGTGGAGATGGAAATGCATCAGTGTGCTGATGCATATTCTGCCTTGCAGAACACACTCTTAAGGGACATAGACACAATTACACACACACACACACTCTCACACACACACTACGGTACTCAAATGCTCTGATGCACACGTTCACGTTTGGCTCACTTCATCCAGAACATTCTCTGATGGCTTTATCATTCTGCGTGCTCCCAAACACCCTGCTGATCCCTGTGTGTGTAATATGGAATAATATTCATGGGGATTATTCAGATTTATAGTTGGGTTATTAATTGCGGCACCGCTTTAAGTTATTCCTATTTTATGGGGCGGAAAGATAATAACCTAATAAGTTTCTCCCTTGCATCCCCTGGATATGTGAATATGTGTGTGAGAGTACAGTGTGTTTGTCTGTGCGTGTGTGTGTGTTTGGTGTGTTTGTGTGTTGCATGTGAGGTCAATGAGGTCAGTGTGTGTTTGTATTGTTTCCAGTGTGAATATGCAGTATGAAGTCCACACAAGCAGAACATATAGCTCATCATTACCAACGGCATTTGTTTGACTTTTCCATTCACTGAGAGACTATTAGTTCAGTCCAAAGAGGTCTAAAGGGACATACTACTTATTTTAAGAATGAGTAATTGTCACCCTGATCGTACAGAGCACTCCTATTAGTAACCATGAGCAGCGCTGCTGCATGGGACACCACGCACAGGCCGAGTGTTGGGAAACACGAGGAGGCTGATGGAGGGAATTCTCCCTCTTGGTAAAGGAAAGTGACATGTACTAGAAGGTTCTGAACCCGTTCATGTAAGAAATAAGAGGTAGAATGTTACCTACATGAAGACTGGAAGTGCAAACCACACTTATGTACTGTACAGTACACATCACTGCCTAAAATATCCAATAAATACAATTAAATATCAATACAGCATATTAAAAATGGTAAAATATGGACATGTGTACAGGACTGTCTCAGAAAATTAGGATATTGTGATTTTCTGTAATGCAATTACAAAAACAAAAATGTCATACATTCTGGATTCATTACAAATCAACTGAAATATTGCAAGCCTTTTATTATTATTATACAGCTTAAGGAAACTCAAATATCCTATCTCAAAAAAATTTAATATTCTGGGAATCTTAATCGTAAACTGTAAACCATAATCAGCAATATTAAAATAATAAAAGGCTTGCAATATTTCAGTTGATTTGTAATGAATCCAGAATGTATGACATTTTTGTTTTTTTAATTGCATTACAGAAAATAAAGAACTTTATCACAATATTCTAATTTTCTGAGACAGTCCTGTATTCTACACTACAGGTCAAAGGTTTTAGAACGCCCGCTTTTGACATTTCTGCATTTTAATGTCTCATTGTACTCTGAAATGAAATTATAGCGCATAAGCAACTTAATTGACTTAAAAAAAGAAAAAAGAAATCATGGAATCAATTTGGACCAAAAGGTAATCTAAACTTTAGACTTTTGACAAAGTACCTTATTTGGCAGAAATAACAGCTGATCATACTAATATTCATCCCTCCTATGATGGAAATCAAATATTCTTCAGAAAGTTCTTCCCAACTCTTGCAATAGTTCCCATAAATTGGTGACACTTTTAGGTTGTTTTTCTTTCACTCTTCTGTCCAGTAGGCTATCTCTTAAACCAGTTTAGGGGACCTATTGTGGCAGGGAGTTACATTTGTATCGTATATGATGTATCACATAAGGAACAGAATAATAATAAAATAAATACATACAGAAGGTAAATTGAGTTCTTAAGAGGTCCTTATTTTTATATTTGTCAAGAATTGTTTTGTGGTATGTGTTTTTAAACTAGTGTTTCGTTTGATTTCTTCATCAACACCATTCCACAAAGTTCCCCCTCAGACTGATGTGCACATGCTTTTAAGAGTAGTACGTACACAAAGTTGTTTAAAATGTTCTCAGTGTTGTGTCACAGTAAGCGGGTTCCTGGTTAAAATCCCGATTAACACCTTGGATGGCTCCAGCAGAACCCTCATTACTCCGGATAGGAGGACTCCGGCCTAGAAGACGGATTTACGGACAATGTTATGTTTGAAGTTGATTTGCCAAAATATCCATTTGTAATCTTTATAACTTTTTTTCAAAGCAGAGTTGCATATCCCCGGTTAAAGATGGGAATTGATAAGTTTTTTACGATTCTGATTCCATTTTCGATCCTGCTTACCGATTTGGTTCTTTAACAATTCCTTTATCGCATTTGGAAAAAAAGGACAACAATGAGGCAAATGGCGCTAATATGAAAGGGAGTGTTCACTAGTTAATTAGTTACCTGCAGTATTATTAGCCATGGACATGCTAACGTTGCTGATGCTGCTGGAAAACGCAACATTCCTTCATCATTATTGCTGCTGTGTGCGCAAATATTCTTGCATGTTGGTAGCATTTCCTCCCTTTGACGAAATATTCACTTAGCAATAGGGGTGGGACGATATGTGTAACTCTCGATTCAATACTGTGGCCATATGTGGCCCATGATAACAATAATATCACGATACACGATATCTACGCTATTCAATATATTGTAAGAAATTTCAACAACGATGTATCACAATATATGCGACTGAAAAAGAAAAAATACCCATAAAAAGGAAAACGTCTGGGAAAGGAAAAGTGCATGAACTTTAATAACATGTTTTACATAAACCAGGACAGTGCACTGCTTTGTTTCTAATTCTGAAAAGTCAGTAAGCAACTTCATTTTGCATAGTACCTCACTGCCCTTATTTGGTCGTTTCTTTATTCAGTTACTTCTCTTGTATAAATATTTATGATTTACATTATATTAGCACCTTTGTCTTTAATTGAACGGATGAACGATCCTTTGAAAGGATGAAAGGAGAACTTTATTTTGAAAAGGACTTTTATTTTGAATGTTCGGACCAGATACCTCCATAGCTAACTTTTTTGTTGGGTTTTTTTGGCTGCTGTCAAACGGATTTTTTGTTATAGTGTCTCAGTTAGAGAGGAAAAAGGTAATGTTGTCAATGAATACGTTTGTAAATATTTGTTTGAAGTGTGTTGTAAGGTGAATATCTGTTTACTGCAGTTCTTACGGTGTGAAGGAACTTAATAAAATCCTGAACATCAGTTGAAGACTCCAACGTTTCCAACGTGACAACCGCGTAAATCCATGATGTGTGTTTTAATAAAATATCGATATCTGCCGTCAGTTTATCAATTATTTATTGCGACAGAGAGCGCAACAATATATTGCAATATCAATTTTTTTCCCCACCACTACTTAGCAAGTATTGCAAGTTAGCCAGTTGTCGTCTTTTTTACTGAAATATAACCAGACTTTGGTACGCCTGTATCACTCGGGCACCATGTCTATCGACTGCTGGCTTAGGCATGTTACGCAACATGCGTGATGACGTCACTATGCTCACTGGGATGGAAAAAGGGAATCATTTGAAAAACATGCAAATGATTCCAAGGAATTGAAACACTGGGAACTGGTTCTGAACAAGAACCGGTTCTCCATTCCCATCCCTATCCCCGGTTCAGTCACTCAGTACGTTTACATGCAGCAGTATGGACTTTTAAACTGCATGTAAACACCTCAATCCGATCTACTTCGGACCTATATCGGACATTTAGTAATCGGATAGCAACACCTAGATAATTCGTTCACAGGTGGAATGTTAACACCATGTATACGGAGACATCGGATATTGCTGCACATGCTGGAGAATTTACTCTGGGGCTTCACCCGGAAGTGAAAGGAGACGCCGCGTGCTAAATAGTTGTTTAAAAACCTTTGAAAAGATCTGTGAGATGGCAGAAGCTTCATCAGGACACCGGAGCAGATCAAAATAAAGCGGAAAAATATACGGAAGGTTTAACATTGGCGCCAAACAAAACAACCGTCAACCGGAAGTGGCTCTTTGTTGAAATGGTTCCAATGGTTCTAATGGTTACAATGGTTACCATGGTTACCATGGTTCCAATGGTTCCAATGGTTACCATGGTTACCATGGTTCCAATGGTTCCAATGGTTCCAATGGTTACAAATGGTTCCAATGGTTCCAATGGTTCCAATGGTTCCAATGGTTCCAATGGTTACAAATGGTTACAATGGTTACCATGGTTACCATGGTTCCAATGGTTCCAATGGTTCCAATGGTTCCAATGGTTACAAATGGTTACAAATGGTTACAATGGTTACCATGGTTACCATGGTTCCAATGGTTCCAATGGTTCCAATGGTTCCAATGGTTCCAATGGTTACAAATGGTTACAAATGGTTACAATGGTTACCATGGTTACCATGGTTCCAATGGTTCCAATGGTTCCAATGGTTACAAATGGTTACAATGGTTACCATGGTTCCAATGGTTCCAATGGTTCCAATGGTTCCAATGGTTCCAATGGTTCCAATGGTTACAAATGGTTACAAATGGTTACAATGGTTACCATGGTTACCATGGTTACAGCGCCACATAGCGTCACGGAGTCAGCCATGCTCTGGACATTTATCCGATTCTCTGAACAGAATGTAAACTCAGACAAGTGATTGGGTCTTCTGGATGTTTATCTGATACAATCAGAAATCCCATTTCTTTGCTGCATGTAAACGTACTGAGTGACAGAAAGGAGGGGATGATCCAGCAGCTGTACCACTGACGCTGGCTAGAGGGACACGGGGCCTCTGGCCACCAGTGTCCCATCCAGCCAGGAGTTCTCATTCAGACAGAGCCAATTAGCAGACAAATGAAGACTTATCGACCCCAGACCATCGATACACACAGACAGGAAGTGCCAGATCTGCTGTTTGTCCTGCTATTATCATAGAGCTGGTGCTGCAGAAGAAGCCGCTACACAACACTGAGAGAGAGACCACTTCACTCTCATGAACAACCTCAAAGATGCTGCTGTGAGGGTGAAGAAGCAGCTGAAGCACTGCTGTCATACTGTGTGTGTGTGTGTGTGTGTGTGTGTGTGTGTGTGTGTGTGTGTGTGTGTGTGTGTGTGTGTGTGTGTGTGTGTGTGTGTGTGTGTGTGTGTGTGTTTGTGTTTCAGGTCAAGGATCCTTCTGGCCTTTTCAGTTTGTTTGCAGCTTGATGGGTTCATTAAATGTCTCTGACCCTCCTCAACCCACCACCTCCTACACACACACACACACACACACACACACACACACACACACACACACACACACACACACACACACACACACACACTGTGTTTGATGCTTTAAAAAACTGCTAATTTGATCAATACTTAATTTTTCCTCCTCAATGCTTTTTTCTCTCTGTTAAGCTGTGATAAGAGGAGGGAGGGCCCGGGGTGTGGGCGGTGTGTGTGTCTGCGTTTATAACACACCTACACCTGAGTGTCTGTTATCAGTGTGTGTGTGTGTGTGTGTATTCCTATCGCAGCAGTGTGCATCAGAACTGGGAGCTGGCTGTAATTTCCACACGGCCCACTATTACCTGCGTGTCCGTGTGTGTGTGTGTGTGTGTGTGTGCGCGCAGGCGGTGTGCATGCACGTGTGCATGTGCAGACACTATCAGTCCATCTGGCAAATGGATAGGTTGGCAAAATGTCGTCATGGCAGCCAGTTAGCCAGGGGGGGATCCAAATGATGTCATCCTTCACCGTGGCAACACTTAAAGAGATAAGTTCTTTAAAGAGGCCCCCATTTATCAGCAACCAATACACTGAAGCACACCACAACTCACACACGGCCAGAAACGCACACATGGCAGCGCTACAACAGAAACACATGGACACACACACACTCTCCATTGTTGAACCATTTGACCGCTGTAGTTCCTGTTCTCCATCGGTAATCAACAGTCATAGCAGACAGGGAGGACCCGGGGGGGGGGGGCTGGTCACATGGGGGTGTCTGAGTGTGTACTTGTACCTGTGTACTTGAGCACAGGTAGGCTAGATCAGCCTAGAGTCTCTTTAGCTTTTTCAAAAATGTTTGACCTTTTTTTTTCTCCATTTTTTCCTCTTTTTTTCTTTTCTTCTTCTTTTTTTCACTTTTTTTTTCTTCTTTTTTTCCTTTTTTTCTCTTTTTTTCCTTTTTCCTTTCCTTTTTAGTTTTTAATCTCGACATTTCAACTTTTTTCTCAATATTTCGACTTCACAAAATTTTGACTTTTTTCTCGACATTTCGACTTTTTTCTTGATTTTTTTCTTGACATTTAGACTTTTTTCTCGAGATTGTACTTTACATTAATCCAACATTTCGACTTTTTTCCCGACATTTCAACTTTATTCACGAAATTTACTTTTTTCTCGACATTTCGACTTGTTTCTCAAAATTATACTTCAACATTAATCTTGACATTTCGACTTTTTTCCCAACATTTCGTCTTTTTTCTCGAAATTTAGACTTTTTTCTCTCGACATTTTGACTTTTTTCTCGAAATTTAGACTTTTTTCTCGAAGTGCATAATGGAAAAAAAAATCTTCCCCCAGTTATAACTAATATCAAAATCAAATCAAATCAAACTTTATTTATAGAGCACTTTTCAAACAAATAATGCAATACAAAGTGCTTAACATAAAACAAAAAAACATAAAAAGCCAATATGGCTCTTTCAGCATTTTGGGTTGCCAACCCCTGGTCTAGATTATTGAGCCTCATCCCTTCTGTGTCCTGCAGTCACAGTGCAGATGTTAGTAAACTAAAACAGATTTGTTCACAAATTTAAAGTCATCAAAGTTAAAATATTCAGATTTCAGGTGTCAGATGTGTGTTAAAATGTCTCATTTTTAGTCAAAAAATCTCATTACACTTAAAACAAGACTCATCACTGGAAAAAACAACAATTCTCACCTGTTTCAAGTAGATTTTCACTTAAAATAAGTAGAAAAATCTGCCAGTGGAACAAGATTTTTTTGCTTGTAATGAGAAGATAAATCTTGTTCCACTGGCAGATTTTTCTACTTATTTCAAGTGAAAATTTACTTGAAACAGGTGAAAATTGTCAAATAACAAGTTATTTTTCAGGTAATGACTCTTGTTTTAAGTGTAATGAGATTTATTTACTAAAAATAAGACATTTTAACTAAAAATAAGACAAATATTCTTGTTAAGATTTGGAGTTTTTGCAGTGTGTTTTAGGAGACCTGAGCGAGTATAACATACGTGTGATATGCAGACCAAAGTACAGCTTGTTTAAATGACTCCTCTACTTTTAATTAAAAACTATTAATAATTAGAATTAACTAAACGATGTATGGTGATTTTTAATTCCTCTTTTCTGTGTCAAGAGCTGTGAGGCCAGAGGTTATTTTGTGGAGCCGACTGATCCCACACATCTGACACCTGAAATCTGAATATTTTAACTTTGATGACTTTAAATTTGTGAACAAATCTGTTTTAGTTTACTAACATCTGCACAGTGACTGCAGGACACAGAAGGGATGAGGCTCAATAATCTAGACCAGGGGTCGGAAACCCAAAATGCTGAAAGAGCCATATTGGCTTTTTATGTTTTTTTGTTTTATGTTAAGCACTTTGTATTGCATTATTTGTTTGAAAAGGAAGGAAGGAAGGAAGGAAGGAAGGAAGGAAGGAAGGAAGGAAGGAAGGAAGGAAGGAAGGAAGGAAGGAAGGAAGGAAGGAAGGGAAAATAGAAGGAAAGATGGAAAGACGAGAGGAAGGGGAAAAAGAAGGAAGGAAGGAAGGAAGGAAGGAAGGAAGGAAGGAAGGAAGGAAGGAAGGAAGGAAGGGAAAATAGAAGGAAAGATGGAAAGATGAGAGGAAGGGGAAAGAAGGAAGGAAGGAAGGAAGGAAGGAAGGAAGGAAGGAAGGAAGGAAGGAAGGAAGGAAGGAAGGAAGGAAGGAAGGAAGGAAGGAAGGAAGGAAGGAAGGAAGGAAGGAAGGAAGGAATGGAGGAAAGAATGTATGAGGGGAAAAAAGAAGGAAAGGAATAAAGAAGGAAGGAAGGGAGAAAAGGAAGGAGAGAGCAGGAGGAAAGAAGGACAGGAGAATTAGGTCATTTTGACCCAAAGACGGTACCAGGGTTAAACAAACAAACAAACAAACAAACAAACAAACAAACAAACGTTCCAATCAGCCACCAGAGGGCGCTGTCATTGCAGTCACTGCTAAACAAATTAGAGTTAATGAGGGAATTATACAAACTTACCGCTCACGTTTTCAGACTAACAAATAATTGTCATTTCTTTTGTAAGCAGCATTTTTATAATGGCAGCTGCTTGTCAAATTAGTGTAATAATTACATTTAATTACAGGAGCACAACTGGATTTAATTCATGTGGTACAATTACATTTAATTAATGTAGTGTAACCTCTTGGATGCAGCACGGGTCCCTGAGCACCAGTTAGAGGGCGGGAGGAAGCCCCCGGTACCACAACAGAACATCTATAAAGCTTGCTTATTTGTCTGTTTGCTAGTTACTAGGGGTGTAACGATACACTAATCTCACGATACGGTACGATACACAATATTGAGGTCACGATAACGATACGATATTATAGCAGTATTTTTTTAACAACCTTCAATGAGGAACATATGACTGGAAAAAATGGTCTTTTATTTGAAAGACACAAAATACAAAACAATGCTGTGCATTTGCCCTATTGTTACAGTTTGTAAAGCTTTATAACTGTTTAAGTTTTAAAGAGAAAGCCAGGACAACCATTTTCCACAAACGGAACTAAAAGTAAATGTCAGGTTTGCATTATGATCTTCAGTTTCATACAAGTTTTTTTTTACCCAGAAATTTAACAACTAAAATTAAATAAATAAATAAAAGTAAATAAGTACATACAATTTTACATCATAAAACAGATTGATTCATGCTCACCTTATAAGTGTAAGAGTAGATTTATTTTTGTTAAGAAGGTTATTTCATTATTTTATAAATATATTCTTTCTATTCTGATGTAAATCAGGGACTATAATGACACTAGTCAGTTTATCTGTAGTGATTAGTCTGTTTTAGATTGGGCGGAGTGATACGCCACAGTACGGCACTAGGTGCTGTGTTGATGTTCTAAAATCCTACACTGTTGAGGGACATTAAAGTACACTGGAACTCAGCAGAAGTTTCCCCGTGTTTATCCTACTCACCACCCCAAAAAGGTTTAATTTAATAAGGTAAGGCTTAACTCTACACCAGCCTTACATCAGTAAAAGTTCAGAGCTCAAAACCCTGCAAGAGTCCCGTGATCGGGACCAAAACGGTACTAGTTTCTTCTGAGCGGAGGAAGATTTTGGTCCGCGGGTCGAGGTGCGGTCGGCACCAATACACTAGTCAACACAATATAGGCTAATAATATTAACAATCCAATATCGCGATACAGTTTGTCACCTCCACGACACGTATCACGACGTTTTTGTATCGCGAAATTTCGTGGCACGATGTATTGTTACACCCCTACTCATCATTATCGTGAGATACAGAACATTGATTAGAAGATTACCTGACAGCAATGCAAAAGTTTTTAATTCATGTTTTTATTTAATTCATTAACCTTGGGCCAACTGGGAAATTGGAGCAATCTAAACACTGATATCTTGAGTTTTTACCTTTGTAACGAGAGAGCCTCACATCAAATACGCCTGCACTTCCAGCAGACGCAGGCCAACATTAGCATTCATTTTGAGCCAATGTGTCAATATGATGAATGTTAGTCTTATTCTGTCTTCTCTCAGCTCCGTTCTTAGTCCCAGGGCTGCAAATACTCTCATTTTGTCCAAGTCCCTCGTCTTTCAAAAAATACACTTTGTGCATGCACAAGCTCCGCCAATATAAGACACACACACACACACACACACACAAACACACTAACACACACACACTCACACCAAAAAAGGGAGGTGATGGGAGTCATGGAACCGGCAAACGTGACTGGAGTCCCGACCACCGTGGGACATCCGTTCCTTCCATTTCCTTCTTTTCATTTATTAGGAGCTTCTATCAGTTTAGCTCGCTGTTTCTGGAGCCATCGTGGTTTGGTTTAGGCACTTGTGCCTCTGTTTCCGGATGTGTCCATGTGTTCAGCAGGGCTTGTATCTGTAAGTTAACTAGGAATCAAATTTTCTGAAATCACTGGAATCCAGAAGGATCACATGTTGAAATACACAAAAACATCTATAAGACTGGGTATAACTGGTGTCAGTTATGATTCTGAGTGTGTCTTTAACCTGATATACAGCCATTAATACCTGTCCTGGGTGGCCTGATCACAAGTGGAGTGCTCTAAGTAATAGAGGCCTTCACTGTAAATTTGTGATGCTGAGGTATTGATGGGCCAACTGCAGGGAATGATAAGCATCCGCCGCTAACACAATATCTATTTATTTTTCTGTGTTCATGATTCACTGGACATTAGCTGATTGCTAAATGAATGCTACTTAAAAACAATGCATGAAGCTTTGACATTACTGTGGATTCACACCGAAAGCGTCAAAAATCGCAAAATAACAAAATAAGTTTGTTAGTGCACAGCTCTGCTCATGTATGCATGTGAATGAGGGTAAGTTTGTGTGTACACGAAAGTACAATCTGCATTGAGGTTTCTTGCTTTAGGAATCCCAGTCTGTGATTGGATGCTGCCTCGGAATTGCAGCTGCTCATTTGCATAAAGTTGAGATTCTCTAAACCTCAAATTGACGCTCTGGGCGCCTCCATCGCCTCTTGCAGCCAGCTTTCATAGATAATGAATGGCAGCCGGACAACTATGGCGGTTTTGGTGTGAATCCACGGGTTAGCAGCCAGGTGGAAGCAGCAGCGGGATGACCGGGGGGGGGGGGGCGGGGCCCACAGGCCAGCACGCAGCTCCCGAAGCTCCGGCCTGCAAACATACACAAAAGAGAAAAAAGGGGACCAACACAAGAAACTACAGGAACGATGGACAAAAATGATAGCTATGAGATACTTATAATAAATAAAAATGGAAATGGAGAAGAGAGGAAGGGAAGAGGAGAGGAGAAGAAGGGTGAGAGGCACCGCCCAGTGGATCATGTTGGTGCCCCCCTGCAGCATAGGCCTATAGCAGCATATCTATCGCGAAGCTATGATTGAGACTAACTATATGTCTTGTTCTATAGCTGCAACTATGACTACTGACTCTAACACACTAGAGTTTACACTACCTAGAGATTTACCAACACCAGCTAGAGGTTTACTAAACACAACTATAGGCTTTACTAAACAGAAAGGTTTTAAGTTTAGTTTTAAAGGTGGAGGTGGTGTCAGCCTCCTTAACCCAGATTGGAAGTTGGTTCCATAGTAGTGGTGCCTGATAGCAGAACGCCCGCCCTCCAAATCTACATTTAGATACTCTAGGAACTACGAGTAAACCTGCACTCTGAGAACGGAGAGCTCTGCCAGGAACATAGGGCACTATCAGGTCTTGCAAATAATGCGGAGCTAAGCCGTTTTGGGCTTTATACACAAGTAATAAAATTTTAGAGCGCGTCTCCAGAAGTACCAGCTTTAGTACTGCTGAAGGTGGATGTGAGGTTTGACCGTCTGCAAGTTTTAAATAAAAAATTAAATTCCACATGAATAATAGAGGATCAAGTATAAACTGGTCGTAGTCATGAAATTTGATTTACTGGACCGCACTGAGTTGTTCTGATAGAGATGGAAGTTGCAGCCCAACTTCATCCCACGTTGTTCGACCGTCAGACCTGAGCAGAAGAGGAAGAGATCCCAGCGATGATGATGCTGGCAGTTCTCTCTCCTCCCTCTCCTCCGACTCCAGGGGCGTGGTGATGGCTTGTCATCTCTCACATGTCACAGCCCTTCCCATTTAAATTTTAAATTCACATTTAATCAGTGTCTTATGCATCATGGGAGGTTCAACGTTCCTTTCATGTGTTTCAATGAAAGGGGTGAGTGAACACTGAAAACATAAAAAAGATAGAAGATCAAATTATGTGCCCACATTAGAATTTAGTCACGATAAAAGATTCAGACAGCAGAATAACCTGGAAGTGCAGAGGTGTGCTGCCCTTCCTCCTCTCTTTCCAAGAGACAATTAAATCTACCACTCTTTTGATAAAAAACTGCTTATATGTTGTTTTATTCAAATGTGTATACATAGTTATGAAGAGTTTCTGGTTCTTTAACCTGTGGCCACAGATGTCTAGGAGGAGAGATACTTTGCCTGAAATGATTTTTGATGTTGAGACTGTAATTTATATTTCATTACACTTTATATGAGACACTTCCTTAAAATGAGGGCCATAAGGGTTTGAAACCAGCAAATGTTTTGAAGGGGGAAGTTAGGGGTCTGTGCTGACATGAATTTAAACCTCAAAAACATTAATGTGGAGGGAGAATTAAGAGCTTAAGCTAAGGACCAGTATCATCAGTGGTGAATATATATATATATATATATATATATATATATATATATATATATATATATATATATATATATATATATATATATATATATATATATATATATATGTATATATATATTTACAGGACTGTTCTTTATTTTCTGTTATGCAATTAAAAAAACAAAAATGTCATACATTCTGGATTCATTACTAATCAACTGAAATATTGCAAGCCTTTTATTATTTTAATATTGCTGATTATGGCTTACAGTTTAAGATTAAGATTCCCAGAATATTCAAATTTTTTGAGATAGCATATTTGAGTTTTCTTAAGCTGTAAACCATGATCAGCAATATTAAAATAATAAAAGGCTTGCAATATTTCAGTTGATTTGTGATGAATCCAGAATGTATGAGAGTTTTGTTTTTGTAATTGCATTACAGAAAATCACAATATTCTAATTTTCTGAGACAGTCCTGTATATAGACTTTGTGTAATGTCATGCATTGTTGCTGTTTCAGGTTGTATTTATCTACTTTTAATATATTTAATAATTGACATCAGTACAAGCTGAGATTTCAGGTACATAAACTGGGTTTGGCATTACTGAAGTATTTTCACTGACAAATAGTAACATAAGATTATAAACTGTCCCTGGCCTAAAATGATTGTTTTTAATCTACGTAGTTGTTGTATTTGCAGGTAAATGAAAGACGAACAGAGATGCTGCAGTAGATTGATGCAGATATGTCACTTTCACTAAATGACTTTGTGTCACAGTGGCAGTGTGTCAGCACCTGAAGTGTCTGCACACACACACACACACACACACACACACACACACACACACACACACACACACACACACACACACACCCTCCCTCCCTCCGTATATGGTTTCCTGGGCTCGGAGCCACGCTCCTCATCATGTTTGTCTAAGCTAATCGCCCAGTCGCCGCCTCCTCCCTGCATTAACTTTGTTAGAACAGAGACACCTCGTTAATGACGCTGCTAATTGAATGAAATGGCCATACTAACGAGCATAAAACCTCCTACTCACATTTTGCTAATTAACAGCACACTGGCTTAATTACAACAGTAGAAACACATGCAGCGCTGCCTCGTTACTGTTAATTGCAGCAGCTAACGGGGATTTATGATAATTGGCTGTATAAGCGTTGTTAACGAGAGGCTGAATTAGCGGGACACACGGAGGGACAAGAGCAGAGCGGGGACGCCAGCATCCATTACTGCTGAGCTGGCGCTCGGGTGGGGTTATGGCTGGAACTCTTCTGGAGCTCTGCAGAGCCGTAAGGAACATGTGATTGGGTTGTATAACATCATAATGTCGTCTCCTGAGAGCCTGGGGGGCAGATTCTCCAGGGATTGATTATTTCATCTGTGTCCTCAGCACTCACTGGTTGTCCTCAGTAGGGATGCCTCCATACCATTTATTTCACACCCAGTACGAGTGTTTTAATTTGTGTTCTTGCCGATACAGAGTATTAAGGCCAGGCAGGAGAAAAATAAAAATAATATTGGAGAGGAGGAAGATTTTTTTTTCATTATGCACTTCGAGAAAAAAGTCGAAATGTCAAGAAAAAAGGCGAAATCTTGACCTTTTGACCTTTTTCTCAACATTTTGACTTTTTTCTTGAAACTGTATTTCAACATTAATCTCGACATTTCAACTTTTTTCTCGACACTTCGACTTTTTTCTCGACATTTCCACTTTATTCTCAAGATTGTACTTCAACATTAATCTCAACATTTCGAATTTTTCTCAAAATTTCCACTTTATTCTCGAAACTGTATTTCAACATTAATCTCGACATTTCGACTTTTTTCTCGACATTTCAACTTTTTTCTCGAAGTGCACAATAAAAAAAAAAATCTTCCCTTCTCAAATATTTTTTCTCCTGCAATACTCTTCCGTAGTACCGATACGATACTTCTACCACAAAAATAACTAGGCTAAAAATGCAATGAAAAATGCAATTAATTGTAAGACGGGTTTTATTTGCAACAGATAAATTCAATAAAAATAAGTAAAATGAGTAGAGTAACTATTTTAATCAAAAAATAATCTTTCTGTGTAAAAAAAAAAAAAAAAAAAGTCTCCACACTGGCACTGTCTTCATATTTAAGAAAATATCAAACATATAACAAATTTTGTACTTTTAGGAGTAGTTTTTAATTACTATACTTTTTACTTTTACTTGAGTACCGTATTTTCTGGACTATAAGCCGCACCTGTATATAAGCCGCATCCGCTCTATTTTTTTAAAAATAATAAAAAAAAGATATACAAGCCGCACCTGTATATAAGCTGCATCCGCTCTATTTAAAAAAAAAGAAATGCAAGCCGCAGATATTTATGTTGTTAGATTAGATATTTACTACATGTACAGAACGATTTTGAACTGTAAATGATGTACATGCTTGTACCTAAATAGTGTCTTTTAACACGGCAGCAACTTTGCTAATTAAAACGGGACAGAACCAAGAGAAAATAACCGGTATTTATTTATCTATTTATCTGTTTGAAATCTGTTTCTACCTACTTCTATCTGCTAAAGAAGAAGTAGCGTATTCTTCTTTGCATTTATTTTGTCTTAGTTTTGATTCCAATTCCGGTTAGCGCTCCCCCTAGCGGTGGAAGAAAAATCCACAGAATAGCCGCACCTTTGTATAAGCTTTTTTAAAAAGGTAGCGGCTTATAGTCCAGAAAATACGGTAGATTTGTGAAGAAGAAACTGTTCCTCTTACTCCGCTACATTAGGCTACGTTGAGCTGTTCCTTTTCTTTTATCCCTTTTATCCGCGTACGCGTCAATCTCATGACATCACTGGGTGATTCTTTGGGAAAAATTTTTGTTTTTGCATGTTTTGTCACATTTACTCAGACTCAGACACACACAGAGTTTCTATGAGTTCATGTTTGTTCTAGTTCTGCTGGTTAAAAAAGAAAAGTACAAAGGCTGGAAATTTTGTGCTACTTGTGCTTCATTTATTTTTTTATTCTGTTATTTTATTTATTTTATTATTTATTAAAGTACTTGAATTTACTTTAAAAATATTTTAATTTAAGCTATTTTTCAATTTTTATTAATTTTAATTTCATTATTTTATTGATTTAATTTGCCTGAAGATGATTATTTTGTACTTTTGCCTGTTTGAATGGTTGTGTTAAAAAAATAAATCAGACGTTACTCAACAGTTACTCAGTACTTGAGTACTTTTTTACTTTTACTCAAGTAATTATTTGGATGACTACTTTTTACTTCTACTTGAGTCATATTATTCTGAAGTAACAGTACTTTTACTTGAGTACAATTTTTGGCTACTCTACCCGGATCTGGGTATCACTACTCTCTTCTCATCACCACGCTGACTGCAGCTCCACATCTCCCCCTAGAGTCACTAACCAGTAACTACAAAACAATGAAGTATCGGTGCGTGGTATCAGAGAATTTTTGTGAGTACGAGTATATGAGAGCAGTATCGGCCCCGATTCTGATACCAGTATCGGTATCGGGGCATCCCTAGTCCTCACAGCTGTCCAGTTCTGATGGACGGTTGAACACTGCTTGAACTTTAGGAGTAAACGGCAGCAGTGTTGGATAACAAAAAAAGGAGCTCCATTCAATTCAGTTTAATAATCCCTAAAGGGAAGTCATGTAAAACCTTAACGCTGCTGGAGAGTGCAGCGTTGGCTGTATCATGACTTTGAATTACATCAAATCTGACAACAGCAAGAGGGTTTGGTCCAAATATGGCACGCATCCAGAGTTTTCCTTGGCCAGCATTTAATCTGGACTGAAAGTAGTGACTCAGGATGAGCATGACTGGCTAAACTGGCTAAATATTTGAGAGGGGAAGATTTTTTTTTTGTTGTGCACTTCGAGAAAAAAGTAGAAATGTCGAGAAAAAAGTCAAAATGTTAGAGATTAATGTTGATTAATGTAATCTCGACATTTGGACTTTTTTTTCTCGACATTTTGACTTTTTTCTCGAAATTTCGCCTTTGTTCTCTACTTTTTTCTGTGCACAACAAAAAAAAAATCTTCCCCCCTCAAATATTTAACCAGCTTAGCCAGTCATGCTCATCCTGAGTCACTACTTTTTTCTCGAAGTGCATAATGAAAAAAAAACGTCCTTCTCTAAAAAATTATCTTTATTTTTCTCCTGCCTGGCCCTAACACTTCTGCATCAGCTCTAGTTATTACAGCAGCGGTTAAACGCCCTTCAGGGATGAGGAAAGTGTTCTGGACTCATTTTAATTGAACTGAACTTTGAGAAAAAACTGAAAAATAAACTTAATGGTTATGAGGTGATAAAATAAAATACAATATATTCATGAAGGAGCCACTGTTTTCATTTGCTCTTCACAACACAATATCTCTTTATATGTAGAACAAAAACAAAATCATTCAACTATTCAAAATACATGCAAGGTTGTACAAATATGCAAATTACTTATATGGAAAATTGACCGGCAGTTGGACTTGACAGTGACCCGTACAGTTACCCCAAGAACCAGTGGTCCATGGACATTAATATTTGGTACAGTTACCAAGAACCAGTGGTCCATGGACATTAATATTTGGTACAGTTACCCCAAGAACCAGTGGTCCATGGACATTAATATTTGGTACAGTTACCAAGAACCAGTGGTCCATGGACATTAATATTTGGTACAGTTACCAAGAACCAGTGGTCCATGGACATTAATATTTGGTACAGTTACCAAGAACCAGTGGTCCATGGACATTAATATTTGGTGCAGTTACCAAGAACCAGTGGTCCATGGACATTCATATTTGGTACAGTTACCAAGAACCAGTGGTCCATGGACATTAATATTTGGTACAGTTACCAAGAACCAGTGGTCCATGGACATTAATATTTGGTACAGTTACCAAGAACCAGTGGTCCATGGACATTAATATTTGGTACACTTACCAAGAACCAGTGGTCCATGGACATTAATATTTGGTGCAGTTACCAAGAACCAGTGGTCCATGGACATTCATATTTGGTACAGTTACCAAGAACCAGTGGTCCATGGACATTAATATTTGGTACAGTTACCAAGAACCAGTGGTCCATGGACATTAATATTTGGTGCAGTTACCAAGAACCAGTGGTCCATGGACATTAATATTTGGTACAGTTACCAAGAACCAGTGGTCCATGGACATTAATATTTGGTACAGTTACCCCAAGAACCAGTGGTCCATGGACATTAATATTTGGTACAGTTACCAAGAACCAGTGGTCCATGGACATTAATATTTGGTACAGTTACCCCAAGAACCAGTGGTCCATTAACATTAATATTTGGTACAGTTACCAAGAACCAGTGGTCCATGGACATTAATATTTGGTACAGTTACCAAGAACCAGTGGTCCATGGACATTAATATTTGGTACAGTTACCCCAAGAACCAGTGGTCCATGACATTAATATTTGGTACAGTTACCAAGAACCAGTGGTCCATGGACATTAATATTTGGTACAGTTACCCCAAGAACCAGTGGTCCATGGACATTAATATTTGGTACAGTTACCCCAAGAAACAGTGGTCCATGGACATTAATATTTGGCCACCAATCCAGTTTCCTGATATTTATATGTACTTTATTTCTACGCCGGGGAAATACACGAAGCAAAGCTTGAAGGCTTACAAAAGTCTTGACGCTTGGTTCAACTTCAAGACAGGATTTGTTGTAGAAATTAAAGTGATGAGGACACCAAACTTTATGATTTGACCGTTTAACGTTAGCTACCCAAAAATCCAACATTACCTGATACAAAATGGGAACCACAAATCCACGTTTTGGTGCCTGGAATCCAGTTGTTTCTGCAAATTGCAGCGATCCATTTGTCTCTCTTAAAGGGGACCTATTATGGCATCTAATACCTATTTTAAACAAGCCTTGAATGTCTTAAAAACAAGCTTTTGATTGTTTTTGCTAAATAAATTAGAAATTCAGCCTCTGAGCCAGGTCTTTATCTTCCCATTCTTCTGAGACTCTGTGCTGATTGGCTGCCTGAATGACGTGATACACCGCTACGGAAAAATGGAGGAAGCTCCGGAAGGCGAAGTTAGTTGTGGTCGTGGTTTCACGCATCGGAGGACACCTATGTAAATCACATTTTCATTACGTAACGACGGGAGCAGAATCTTATTGGCTCGTAGATCCACATCACACTGGACGGCTCATCCGGGCGGCTGTACAGACACTGCAGAATTTGGTTTCTTTCCTCCTTCTCTGAGTTTGCAGGCTGAGGGGAGACCACTTTATATTAATGTTAACCCTTGTACTGTCTTTGACCTAATTCTCCTGTCCTTCTTTCCTCCTGCTCTCTCCTTCCTTCCTTCCTTCCTTCTTTACTCCCTTCCTTCCTTCCTTCTTTACTCCCTTCCTTCCTTCTTTCCTCCTGCTCTCTCCTTCCTTTCCTCCTTCTTTTCTCCCCCCGTACATTCTTTCCTTGCTTTCTCCTTTCCTTCCTTCATTCTATTTTCCCTTCCTTCCTTCTTTTCTCCACTCGTACATTCCTTCCTTCTTTCCTTCCTTCCTTCCTTCCTTCCTTCCTTCCTTCCTTCCTTCCTTCCTTCCTTCCTTCCTTCCTTCCTTCCTTCCTTCCTTCCTTCCTTCCTTCCTTCCTTTTTTCCCTAATTCCTTCCTTCTTTTTTCCCTAATTCCTTCCTTCTTTTTTCCCTTCCTTCCTTCCTTCTTTCCTCCCTTCCTTCCTTCTTTTTTCCTTTCCTCCCTTCTTTCCTTCCTTTTTTGTTCCCTTCCTTCCTTCTTTCCTTCCTTCTTTCCTCCCTTCCTTCCTTCCTTCCTTCCTTCCTTTCTTCTTTCCTTCTTTTCTTCTTTCCTTCCTTCCTTCCTTCCTTCCTTCCTTCCTTCCTTCCTTCCTTCCTCCCTTCCTTCCTTCCTTCCTTCCTTCCTTCCTTCCTTCCTTCCTTCCTTCCTTCCTTCCTTCCTTCCTTCCTTCCTTCCTTCTTTTCTTCCTACTTTCTTTCCCCCCTTCTTCCCTTCCTCCTTCCTTGACCTGAAGACAGCACAAGGGTTAAGCTTATTTTTCATCAGTCATCACCGGATAAATAACTTGTTATTTGACAATCTTCACCTGTTTCAAGTAAATTTTCACTTTTTTCCAGTGATGAGTCTTGTTTTAAGGGTAATGAGATTTTTTTGGCTAAAAATGAAACATTTTAACTAAAAATAAGACAAATATTCTTGTTAAGATTTTGAGTTTTTGCAGTGTGGTGACGTTTCTGTCTCATAATGTGACGTTCTGAAGCCTAAATGTCCGTTTCCCTCCGTTTCCCTCCGTTTACAAGCAAACGTGAAGACGGAGGTTTTGCAAATCTCCACTTTGGCCATAGTTTTCAGAAATGACAGTTTTTGGTGACTTTGAGCTTCGTTTTGGTGTAAACGAACGGCCAAAACGCATGAAAACGCCACCGTTTTTGCCACGTGGAAACGGGGCCTCAGTCTTTCTGACACTCAGTCTTTCTGACACTCAGTCTTTCTGACACTCAGTCTTTCTGAAACTCAGTCTTTCTGTCACTCAGTCTTTCCGACACTCAGTGGTTTAACCTGCTGTGAAGTTACATCTGTGACGTCAAGAGCATTCCCTCTAATGTTTATGTCTGCAAACATCTAAAGAAAAGTGTCAGCTTCATGGTTTCATCCCTGCCACACTCTTATAGTTCCATTCTGCTGTCACTGCCCTTTGTTTATCAGTCCCTCCCGTCCCCCCACCACCACCCGCCCACCACCTCTTATTTCTCCCGCTGATGAAGTTATTATGGTTATGTGTTCAGTTGAGAAGCGCTCAGGCAGACACAGTCTAGATTGGTATGCATGTATTATTACAGCGTGTCACTTCGTGTGTGTGTGTGTGTGTGTGTGTGTGTGTGCTCTCTCACAGCTCATTGGCTGTATATGAGGGAATGTCAGTGAGTGGTTGGTTAAAAGATCTGGTTAGCAGTCATAATGGCCTCATTACGGCTGTGCTGTGAAGGGAAGCAGCTGACGGCGGCGGGGTGAAGTTGGCAGAAGCCGTAAACGTTTGAGCTGAGTGTCTGTGTGAGGCGGAGCGTGTTAAACAGACAGGAGTGAGGCGGAGTGACGGAGAATCACATGATGGCTTCATCAGAGACGCTCAACAGCAGCGTTATGTTAAAGACGTCTGCAGACGGGAACAGCCCAGTTAAACGGGAACGGTTGTTAGTTAAGCTTTACAATTAGGCCTGACGAGGGGTCCTGGAAAGAAATGCAGCCTCATATTTACACTGAAAAAACTCAAAATCTTAACAAGAATATTTGTCTTATTTCTAGTAAATTTTTAGTCAAAAAAATCTCATTACACTTAAATCAAGACTCCTCACTGGAAAACACAACAATTTTCACCTGTTTCAAGTAGATTTTCACTTGAAATAAGTAGAAAAATCTGCCAGTGGAACAAGTTTTATCTTCTCATTACAAGCAAAAAAATCTTGTCCCACTGGCAGATTTTTCTACTTATTTCAAGTGAAAATCTACTTGAAACAGGTGGAAATTGTCAAATAACAAGTTATCATCTGGTAATGACTCTTGTTTTAAGTGTAATGAGATTTCTTTGACTAAAAATGGGACATTTTAACTAGAAATAAGACAAATAATCTTGTTAAGATTTTGAGTTTTTGCAGTGCAAAACATATTTGGTAAACATTATTTTGTTTCGCGTGAAATGTTATTTTTGAAAACGTCCATATTTAGCAATAGTCAAAAAAAATTGTTCAAAAGGTTAACTAAATTAATTTCACTATCCAAACAAGAAAATCTGTAATGGCTAAGTTTGACTATCCAGAATTAACATTGCAGATATCTACAACTGCATTCTGACTAGTCGTAATTACATTGTGACTAGTCAGAATTGTCATTCAAGATATCTGTAATTACATTTTGACTAGGCAGAATGGAAGTTAAAGATATCTCCAGTTTGAGATATCTTTAATTAAAATTTATTTCAAGATATCTATAACTTGATTATAGATATCTACAATTAAATTATGACTATCCGTAATTCCAGTTCAAGATATCTACAACTTTATTCTGACTAGTCAAACTTAATTTAAGATATCTAAAAAGGACCATGTACAGTAGATATCTTGAATTGAGGGGAATTAAAGATATCTTGAACTGGAATTATCACTAGTCAGAATTAAATTGTAGATATCTGAAACTGGAATTACAGCTAGTGGTAATTCAGTTGCAGATATCCGTAATTCACATTGTGGATATCTGCAACTGAATTGTAGATATCTGTAATTAGAAACCCCAAACACATGAATGGCAAAAGTGACATCATTTATCCTGGACAGAATGACGTTGTGGATATCTGAAATAAACAATTGTGGATAGGAAGAATGTCATTGTAGAGATCTGAAATGCTCTTTTTGACTAGGAACAATTGAATTGTGGATATCTGCAACACATATCCAGTCTAGCTGTTAAATATTAAAAGGGCTTGCCGTACATAGTCGTGACTAATAACTATGAGGACAGAACTCATGTCTCCAGGTCGTCTGGAGGGACGTCAGACTGAACTCATCCCCTAAGCGTGTGCGGTATCAAAGTACACAATAAGGGCCAAGAAAAACTCGTTAAAGCTTTCTTTTAGGGGTTATTGGTTTGAAGCACTCTGGAAGTGAACACACTCCAACGTCTCCTTTTGTCTGCTGAGCTGAGCCCAGAGAAGGCTCCGGTGGGTCCGGTTGGTCCGGTGACCCGAGTTACATGTGCTCTTTCCCGCTCTTTTACTGGTTCAACTAATCACTGTCGGTGAAGCATCCTGGTAAGATGACATCCAAGGATTTGAGTAAGTTTTGGGAAATGTTGTACTTTTAGGAGTAGTTTTGAATCACTATACTTTGTACTTTTACTTGAGTAGATTTGTGAAGAAGAAACTGTTCCTCTTACTCCGCTACATTAGGCTACGTTGAGCTGTTACTTTTCTTTTATCCCTTTTATCCACGTACGCGTCAATCTCATGACATCACTGGGTGATTCTTTGGGAAAAATGTTTGTTTTTGCATGTTTTGTCACATTTACACAGACTCAAACACACAGTTTCTATGAGTTCATGTTTGTTCTAGTTCTGCCTGGTTAAAAAAGAAAAGTACAAAGGCTGGAAATGTTGTGCTACTTGTGCTTAATTTATTTTTTTATTCTGTTATTTTTTATTTCATTATTTAATAAAGTACTTGAATTTACTTCAAGATTATTTTAATTGAAACTATTTTTTATTCATTTTAATTCATTTTATTATTTTATTGATTTAATTTTCCTGAAGATGATTATTTTGTACTTTTGTCTGTTTGAATGGTTGTGTTAAAAAAATAAATCAGACGTTACTCAACAGTTACTCAGTACTTTTTTTACTTTTACTCAAGTAATTATTTGGATGACTACTTTTTACTTCTACTTGAGTCATATTATTCTGAAGTAACAGTACTTTTACTTGAGTATAATTTTTGACTACTCTACCCAGCTCCGGGGTCAACCCCAAACCCCCAACCAAGGGACGTTCATGTTTGGATCATCCAAAAGTTCCGCTACATGAAACCAGTGTAAATGAGGAGAGAGGAGTTTTCCATCGTCATGGGCAACAGTGCAGATTTCTCATCTGGATGGGGTCCGGTCCAAACCGGCTCGGCCCGGCAACAAAAGCCGCTCCTACCAAGTTCCTCTGCTCTTTCTGAGGGAGTGTGAAGTGAGTGTGCGCTGCGAGCGTATGCAGATTAGCAGAGTGTGTGTGTGAAGTGAGTGTGTGTGTTGCGTTGTGACAGGGACTAATGTCTAAATCAGCCAGACTCCATCGCCCTGTCGCCCCGCTCCCCTACAAATGTCACCTGTTCCCGGCCAGTGATTTGCATAATGCAAAGCTTCTCAGTCGTAACGGTCCGATTAGCGGCGGGGAGCACCAGGACCATTCCTGATGCACCAGGCCGTTAACGGCTGCTTTTGCCGGGAACAACTGTGATTAACTGCGGGGGAGGGAGCGGTGGGGGCGACAGAGGAGCGCAGGAGTGGGAGAAGAAGAAAAGAAACATGTGAGGATCTGGCCTGAAAGTGTTCTCTGACTGTACTGATTACAGAGCCACGGGTCAGGGGCAGGTGACGGAGCTAGCTGGACAGGAGCGAGGGAGGACAGAGGACATACTGGTCCAGGGAAGGGACTGTAAGAGGCTTTTAACCTGTCCTCTTGACCTGCAGATGTAAAAACATGGCCCTGGAATCAAGCTTCTCCAGTGATTAAAATAGTCAGCACGTTTACATGCAGCAGTTCAATCGGATTTCTGATCGTATAAGACATCTTTCGGACTTTTAAACTGCATGTAAACACCTCAATCCGATCTATTTCGGACCTATTTCGGACCTATATCGGACATTTAATGATCGGATAGCAACACCTAGATAATTCGTTCACAGTCGGAATGTTAACGTCATGTATACGGAGACATCGGATAGTGCAGTCTGCTCATACTCGAGAATTTCCTCTGGGACGTTCACCCGGAAGTGAAAGGAGACGGCGCATGTTAAATAGTTGTTTAAACACCTTTAAAAAGATCGCGAAAGAGATGGCAGAAACGGCTTCTCAGGACACCGGAGCAGATCAAAATAAAGTGGAAAAATATACGGAAGGCGTACATTGGCGCCAAACAAAACAACCGTCAACTGGAAGTGGCTCTTTGTTGCAATGGTTCCAATGGTTCCAATGGTTACCATGGTTCCAATGGTTACCATGGTTCCAAGGGTTCCAATGGTTCCAATGGTTCCTATGGTTCCCATGGTTACAGCGCCACATACTGTAGCATCACAGAGTCAGCAATGCTCTGGACATTTATCCCATTCCCTGAACAGCATGTAAACTCAGACAAGTGATTGGGTCTTCTGGATGTTTATCTGATACGATCAGAAATCCCATTTCTTTGCTGCATGTAAATGTACTGAATGATTACATAAAGAGTCGTGATACGCAATGAAAGCTGTAAGTCCTGACTGAGGAGTGGGAGTAGCAGACGGGACGTTTGTTTGTCATTCAACACCTTTGATGGACTACGGAAGAGTAAAAAATCTTCCCCTCTCAGATTTTTCCTCCTGTCTGGCCCTAATACTCTTCCGTAGATGGACAGTTGAGGTCACTCCGTCCATTGGTGACTGAAGAGCAGTAAAGTTTGGAGTGATTTCAGCCCAAGTGTGTGTTTGTAGATACTAACGGACCAGAAAGCGATAAATACAGTAAAAAAAATCCTGAGACACGACATGATTGTGATGAGATTAAACGTAATTTCTTAATTCTCATTTGAAGGGTAATAAAACCAACGTGAGGAACTTCGACAACTGTCCAAGCCCCCCCGCCCCCCGGCGTGAAAGGAGCTGAACCCTACTTTTCTTCCTTAGGCTTTGTTTTCTCTGTTTAGCCGTTACTCGCATCTTTCCCTCCTCCTTTTTCTGTCCCTCCACCTCTGTGTGACAGATGAGGCAGAGATGAAAGGATGAGAGGATGAGAGAGGAGATGTGTTGCACCTCACTTCTCTTTCTAATGTCTCTGGTAGCTGGGAAACCATGTGGAAAACTAAGGACTATTAATGCCACAAACAAATCTCTCCCAAAACGGAAGCTCTTTTACATGTTTTAGTGGCGCAGGGCTTAATGACATGGAGAGAGGTGGAGAGGGGGATGGAGGGAGGTGAGGATGGTGGGGTTCTGGGGGATGGAAGGGACCGGAGGAACATCATCTCCTTCCAGACAGAGAAGAATCTTTGAAGACGATGGACAGAGACACATTTAGTTTGAGACGAAGGATCGTCAACAGAAGACGAAGGCAGCGGATGATCAATAAGAGATTACTCAAAGGCAAAGCTTTCTGATCACACGATCCTACGACCAACCACACACTGCAAAAACTCAAAATCTTACCAGGAATATTTGTCTTATTTCTAGTTAAAATGTCTCATTTTTAGTCAAAAAATCATCACCAGAAAAATAACACCAGAAAAATAACTTATTTGACAATTTTCACCTGTTTCAAGTAAATTTTCACTTGAAATAAGTAGAAAAATCTGCCAGTGGAACAAGATTTATCTTCTTATTACAAGCAAAAAAATCTTGTTCCACTGGCAGATTTTTCTACTTATTTTAAGTGAAAATCTATTTGAAACAGTTGAAAATTGTTGTTTTTTTTCCAGTGATGACTCTTGTTTTAAGTGTAATGAGATTTTTTTGACTAAAAATGAGACATTTTAACTAGAAATAACACAAATATTCTTGTTAAGATTTTGAGTTTTTGCAGTGTAAATATGAGGCTGCATTTCTTTCCCGGACCCCTCGTCAGTCCTAATTGTAAAGCTTAACTAACAACCGTTCCCGTTTAACTTGGCTGTTCTCGTCTGCAGACGTCTCTTTAACATAATACTGCCGTTGAGCATCTCTGATGAAGCCATTTTTTGACTAAAAATTTGACATTTTAACTAGAAATAAGACAAATATTCGTGTTAAGATTTTGAGTTTTGCAGTGCATCACACCGGTGATGCCAGTACGGAAGAGTATCAGGGCCAGACAGGAGAAAAAATATTTGAGAGGGGAAGATTTTTTTTTATTGTGCACTCGAGAAAAAAGTCGAAATGTCAAGAAAAAAGTCGAAGTGTGGAGAATAATGTTGAAATACAATTTCAAGAATAAAGTGTAAATTTTGCCTTTTTTCTCAACATTTCAACATTATTCTCAACATTTCGCCTTTTTTATCAACATTTCGACTTTTTTCTCGAAATTGTACTTCAACATTAATCTCCACATTTCGACTTTTTTCTCGAAGTGCATAATGAAAAAAAAAATCTTCCTCCTCTAAAATATTATTTTGATTTTTCTCCTGCCGGGCCCTAATACTCTTGCGTATGCCAGAGACATGCAGAGGTGAAAAAAGGGTTTCCTTTACATATTTGCTTTCTTAAAAATCCCCTCAAAAGTGACATTTGACAGGGTGTTCCCGTTGCAATCTTTAGGTTTAAAGCCATTCTGGTGGAAACTCACTGATGCATTGTTGGCTGCCGGTGCGATGACAATCCAGGCCGGGGGCCGGGGGTTGTGACCAGTGGTTAACATAATTGTTGATATTATAATTACCTGTACACTGCAAAAACTCAAAATCTTAACAAGAATATTTGTCTTATTTTTAGTTAAAATGTCTCATTTTTAGTCAAAAAAAATCTCATTACACTTAAAAAAAGACTTATCACTGGAAAAAATAACAATTTTCACCTGTTTCAAGTAGATTTTCACTTGAAATAAGTAGAAAAATCTGCCAGTGGAACAAGATTTTTTTGCTTGTAATGAGAAGATAAATCTTGTCCCACTTTTTCTACTTATTTCAAGTGAAAATTTACTTGAAACAGGTGAAAGTTGTTATTTTTATTGTCAAATAACAAGTTATTTTTCTGGTAATGACTCTTGTTTTAAGTGTAATGAGATTTTTCGACTAAAAATGAGACATTTTAACTAGACAAAGACAAATATCCTTGTTAAGCTTTACAAGTAGGACTGATGAGGGGTCCTGGAAAGAAATGCAGCCTCATATTTAAAACATATTTGGTAAACATTATTTTGTAATTACAAGATTCATCTTAGTAATATTTTGAGTTGAAGAACGTGTTTAAAGACCAACTGGAAGTGGCATGCATCAAATGTTTAAAATGGTATAAGAACATTTGTTTGAAAGTGTGACATTTTATTTTTGAAAACCGTCCATATTTAGCAATAATCAAAAAAAATAGTTCAAAAGGTTACCTAAATTAATTTCACTATCCAAACGAGAAAAATCTGTAAAGCCACAAAGCAAGAAGAAAACTGTTCTTCTTGAAACAGGTGAAAATTGTTGTTTTTTCCAGTAATGAGTCTTTTTTTAAGTGTAATGAGATTTTTCGACTAAAAATGAGACATTTTAACTAGAAATGAGACAAATATTCCTGGTAAGATTTTGAGTTTTTGCAGTGTAGTAATAGTTTTGAACCTTTGCACAGCCATCATCCATCGTATGGAGAGTCATTCAAAGTTGTAGGACACACAGGCTTTCAGAGAATGATGGAGGACATGATTATGTACATCTGTGAGTACACGGCGTAGGTTTCACAACAGAACAGTCCTCACCAGTCACGTCTGACTCCTTTTCATCTTTCTCAGAGGTTAACAGCATTTCAGTTATTAACCTGCACCTCCCCGAACCCCCCGCCGACCGGTCCCAGAGTTAACCAAGCCTGCGTGATAGCATCACACCGTTGGAGTGCAGAAGAAGCGCTCCCATTAGATATCCAGCTAGATAAATAGACTATAATCGTCTGCTGGGGGTGTGTTTGCTCGTTTGGCCTGACGCTCCCATCAGATGTGATCTCAGGGTCGCTGCCATGAATCAAGCAGCTACTGCGATGTCATTGGTCATCCTGACAACTAAACAAAGCCCGGCGACCGGGGCGGGACAGACGCTGCTAATGGAGCCAGATTAGGCCGGGGTTGTGCTTTGTGCTGGCACCGCTGGGGCGGGACTCGCTGCGTCTCTTCTGGGGAGATACCTACGGTGGCCGAGACCCGCCATTGCTGAAAATAAAAGTAACGCTGCAAATAAAAAGAAACGTGGCTGCAAATAAAATAAACGCTGCAAATATAAAGAAACCCCGCTGCAAATAAAAGAAACGCTGCTGCAAATAATAAAAAAAAAATGACGCAAATAAAAAATTTATTTAATTTATTTATACTATTTTTGCTGATGCACCAGTGTTTTTTACGTGAGAGGAGAAGAAGAAGACGAAGACGACGTAAGTGAAAAGGAAGAAATAAGAAGAGCGAGGAATAAGAAGAACAACGAACGAGAAAATAAGTGAAAAGATTAGTGTTCAACGTCGCTACGTGTAATTTTTAATGTGCAACACCAGTGCATCGGCAAAAATAGTCCCCGGTAATTCACTTCCGTTGTGGCTTTTTTACTTGCGTCGTTTTTTTATTTTATTTGCAGTGGGGTTTCTTTATATTTGCAGCGTTTCTTTTATTTGCAGTGGTGTTTCTTTTTGTTTGCAGCGTTTATTTTATTTGCAGCGTTACTTTTATTTTCAGCACCGTAGATACCGTGGCGAGACGGCGTGTGCCAGCGGCGCTGTGGCACCGTGTTGGTCCTGCACCGGTCTTTGTGGGTTTTTTTAATGATCAGCAGCCGTGTGAGTGCAGGGCCCAGTGATGTGGTAGTGGTTGGGCTGATAAGAGGCTGATAATGCTTCAGGGCTAATGGTTTCCACTAATGAGAAAACTGGCTGTGATTATGACAAATAGGTGGAGAGCAGGAGGCTAAGCAGCGACACACAGCAGCTATTGTTAGGCAGCCGAGCCTCAGCATCTCATTAAAGCGCCGCCTGATAGAACCCGACTTTCGCTCATCCTCAACATCCAGTGAATGTCCTTCTCTTCTTCCCTTGTCTTGGGAGAGTTCTTCCTCCCGTCCACCCCAGAGTTATCCTTCCTCCCCACAGACTGGAATGGTTCTCCTCCTCCTTCCTTCAGACAAACATCCCTCCTCTCTTCTTCTTCTCCTCCTTGTCGATGTTCTTCTGCTTTACAAGCCGTGAGTTCCGGTTACCTCTGGGATGAGAGCTGTTGAAGGCACGTTTGACAGTGTTGAACCGTGAGCTACTACCGCTGGGCCTTCACCTCATCACAGAGACAAGAAATCATTGCGGAAAAAGGCAACAGTACAATGAATTGAAAGGGTTTAACAAGTGCAAATTGAATTAAAGCTGCAAGCAGCGATGAACGGGCCCTCACACCCTTGTGCACGTTCAGGCTGCAGTGGAAGCTTGTATGACTTGATGTAGATTCTTCAGGCCTGGACATTTAGCGGATGACACCAGCCACGACTCTCTATATCAAACCATTCAAAAGTTATGGCAGAAAGGAGGAACTATCAGATATCGACCAATCAGAAGAAAGGGCGGGGCTAATTTGCACCAATTAAGGTGAAACACTCAAAACCGAGTCCGATGACACCACCCATGATTCTTTATGTCAAACCATTCCAAAGTTATGGCAGAAAGTAGAAACTATCAAATATGGACCAATCAGATGAAGGGGGGGGCACGCTTTTTGGCGTCTATCATTGCCACGGTAACGCTTTTGACTGAGAAAAGTAATGCGCGTTGTCCCAGGATGGAGACGAAAATTTTAATGTATAACACACCTGGGTGCACGTTACGGTCCAGGCGAAGAAGCGGCCGAAGAAATGGCATAAATTGCGCCAAAATTACACGATTAATTCAAAATGGCCGACTTCCTGTTCGGTTTCGGCCATGGCGCCAAGAGACTTTTCTTTAAGTTCGACATGATACAGGTGTGTACTGATTTTCATGCATGTATGTCAAACCGTATTGTGGGGTTTAAGTTTTCTAGGGGGCGCTGTTGAGCCATTAGGCCAAGCCCATTAATGCAAACCATTAAATATCAAATTTTTCACCAGACCTGGCTTGCGTGCAAAATTTGGTGACTTTTGGGGAACGTTTAGGGGGAAAAAAGGCCATCAATTCCTACAGATACAATAGGGCCTTCGCACTATCAGTGCTCGGGCCCTAATTAACGATGACAAGAATGTAATCAAATAGACAATAACGTCAATAACATTCTCCGCATAAAGAAACATTCTCAACATTAACTTCGCAAAACTGGAGACCATTTAGGCTACATAGTTGAAATCAAATAAATGTCTGTCACCAGAATGTCCCCCCGTGAGGGTCATGTCATCACCGTGGACAACGCTATGAAATCACAACGCAGTAGAAATCATTCACACATTCATCCGCATCATCAATACAATTTCAATACAAAAGTTACACAAAGCTGGTAATCCATTTTTGGACGTAAACACTGTGGTTCAGTCAGCTGTTCGGTCTCTCTCTACATCCCGTGTGTCTGTCCATTGAGCTGTTACGCCGAGAGCGCCCCCTGCAGGTTTGGAGCACTTCCGGTTGTAGTGACGGTTATGAAGCGTTTTTCTTTTGAAGATGGTTTCTTGTTTTATATCATTTTGAGCTTTGCATCCTTTCTCTATTTGCAGCGTTTGATGATGCTGCATTTGTCTTTGTTTTTTGCAGCACGTTTTTTCATTTGCACCACGTTCCTCTTTTTGTACCTCGTTTTGAGTTTGTAAATTTGAATCGTTCCTGTACTTGAAGCCGTTTTCCTTAACTGAGACGCATTAGGCCGTTGCAGTGCGTTTGGCCCTTGTCGGCCACCGTTGTTCCTCCTTAAATTCACAATTTCCTTTTCCCTGATTAGATTGGACTCACACTGCTCGTTGGCATGGCTTATGATAAAAAACTATTTTCTTTTCCATCACTGATGTTCTATGGCTTAACATGCCTGTGTTTTTCCTTAAGCCTGTAAGGCTGTAACTCTAACGATGGGGTCAACATTGACGTTAAACCGTTTCCATCCTGCAGACTCAGTATGAAGCCAATGTGAATTTCAGAAGTTACCGTTCCCCTGCCACCCTGAGGCGTCTGCTGTCAGCGCTGCTGAGACAACCTCATCATGTCCTGCGCATGTTTTTGATTAGACCCCCTTACTGCCATAATAATTGGAGCGCTTATCTTCCAGCTTGCAGTGCATTAATATAGTTTAATAGCAGCAGTTGGAGTATATCAATATCGCTTAACCTCCACTCCACCCTTAAAATCTCACTATCACCTTTTAACCTTCCCTCCCTCCATCATCCCCTGCTTTTACCCTTCCTCTCATCTTCTCCACATCCCACTGCCTAATCTTTTCTTCCATCGCCTCTATCTTCCTCCCTTCACACCATCTCCCTTTTACCTCCCCCTCCTTCTCCAAACTCATTTCAGCATGAGATTATAAATGGAGCCTTGGGAAAATGTGATAAATCAATTAATCATTTGTAGCTGTGTAGCTTAATGAGTGAACTGAGGTGTCATAATTAGTTCTCCCAGTATCAATCATTAAAGCGCAAGTTTGCTGATAAACAGGCGGCTGATGAGAGCGGAGACATGGCTGAGAGTTTCCCGCTGTGATGCTGACGAGTCACCTGATAGGAGTTTTAAACGTGCATTAATGAGCTTCCTGGGACAGTCCGGCTGCGTTTGGATGTCGGGACATTTGCCCAACAGCAAACCCACAGTTTTAGTTTTTTTCCACTACGATACTGTCAGTATTGGACTGCAACACTCGGTCAAAGTTCAAGTATATGAGAAGAACCTGTACAGTTCACTTTAACAATACACTTGTGGCGCTTTTCCACTAGTACCTACTCAGCTCAACTCGGCCTGGTTTCTTTTCCATAACAATC